>NC_142355.1:4232661-4532661 GCF_059441175.1 Urocampus carinirostris
CTTAATAAATCTTTTTAGTTCAAATGGATGAACAAATATTAATCTTTCTGCCATACTTAACATATTGTGCAGAGGTCTGGGGCAATAATTACAAAAGTTCACTACATCCCCTTTTTATCCTTCAAAAACGTGCAATAAGAACCATACACAGGGTAGGATATCGGGATCATACTCATATTTTATTCATGCAGTCCAAATTATTAAAATTGGATGATTTAATACAATTTTTCACTTCACAACTGTTATTTAGGGTCAACAAAACCATAGTGCCAGAAAACATCCAAAAATTATTCACTCGGAAAGAGGGAAATTATAACTTGAGGGGCTGTCGTAAATTCAAAATCCCAAAGGTGAGAACCACCAGGAAAAGTATGTGTGTGTCTGTGTGTGGAGTCAAACTTTGGAATAATTGACAAGATGAGATCAAACAATGTCCAACTATCCATGTGTTCAAATTTAAATACAAAATTCATTCATTCATCTTATTAATGTGTTCACATTTGTAAGACTTTCAAACATTGGATTCAAGTCATTTAAATGCCTATTAAGGCCTTATTTTAGAATAATAAATTCAGTGCCGGGCAGCACGGCGGCGCAGTGGTTAGCGCGGGTGCGCCACAGTTCTAAGGTCTCGGGAACCTCCTGTGTGGGTTCAAATCCAGCTACCGGACTTACTGTGCGGAGTTTGTATGTTCTCCCCGTGCTTGCGTGGTTTTCCTCCGGGCACTCCGGTTACCTCCCACATTCCAAAGACATGCATTTCAGTTGGATTGGCCGGTCCAAATTGTCCCTAGGTGTGTAAATGAGCGAGCAAGTTGTCTGTCCCTGTGTGCCCTGCGATTGGCTGGCAACCAGTTTAGGGTGTCCCCTGCCCACTGCCGGATGATTGCTGGGATGGGCTCCAGCACCCCCGCGACCCTACTGAGGATAAGCGGTGCAGCTAATGAGATGAGATGAGATGAGAAATTCAGTGCCTTTTAAGATTTTAAGGATCTGCGGGAACCCTGGTAGAGTTAGAAGCAGAGGACACCTTGGACTGGTTGCCAGGCAGTCAAATGCCAGGTCTAATAGTATTTCACGCACACAGTCTGCAAAATGACAACTTCACAACACGCTGACTGGACACATTGCTTTTAGAAGGCCTTCCAAATTGACTGCAAATGCTTCAATTTTCACTTCCTGGATAGAAAGATTGCCAGTGGAAAGCCACTTCGCCACAAACAGTCAATCATCCTTGATGTGTTCCTCCTCCCTCCATCCCCAAAGTAGTACCAGAGGATGAGCCTGAACCAAAAGAGCTTGCATCCTGCCATCACAGGGTTACAGAACGTCAAGCGTGTCTACTCACGATGGCATGCTCCTCATCAGGGTTGGGTAGGGTTACTTGATTACCGTATTTTCCGCACTATAAGGCGCACCTAAAATCCTTTATTTTTTTCAAAAGCTGACCATGCGCCTTATAATGCAGTGCGCCTTATTAATGGATCAATATTAAGTTGCAAAGTCTTCCAACTAACTTGCATCCACCGACTAGATTTTCCCACGAACGCCAAGTAGTCCGCGGTGTATGCTGGGATTTATTTACCGGCGTTTCATTGGCTAACCAATGTGTCAATCATCATTTGAATCGATCACTATTGGCTAAAGTTATTCGGAGGTCAAGGGGCGGATCCTTTTTATCATTTACAGGCTGGCATAGGCTTAAGCTGCAAAACAAAGCCTGCAATTGGCCGAAAAAGATGTGTCAATCATCAGTTGAATCGATCACTATTGGCTAAAGTTATTCGGAGGTCAAGGGGCGGATCCTTTTTATCATTTACAGGCTGGCATAGGCTGAAACGGCAAAACAAATCCTGCAATTGGCCGAAAAAGATGAATGTGTATAGTACGTGGTTGACGGCATACAGAAAGCATTTTTTACTATTCTGTATTTGTATTTTATTCTAGTGGATTTACTAAACTCACGGATATAAGAGGACCATGGCTGCACATTATTATTGAACACAACGACTTCGGTGAGCTACTCTAGCTATATATTTTCCAAGTATCTTGTTTCAGACTGAACTTGATGTTTCTGTGATAAGCGGTGCAGATAATGGATGGAATGGAGTGTCTATTTTTAAATTAAACTCAATTCCAAGTGTTTATTGTCATATGCACAGTAAAGTTGCGAGCGAAAAAGAAAATAGAAACTAAGGAATGGTTGGCATTTCTTGAATCCCAAGACTTTAACCTTCCGAATGATATTTAGAACGATGCATTTGAGTGACATCGTACAGACACCGCATCCGCACGTGTCTACGACACGTATTTGCTTCTTTGCAAGCTTTCGGAATGTTAAGGGGGTAATCAGTTGGACTGAACTATCTAACGGTTTTGTCTACGCCTTATGTATGGAACATATAGGACCAAAAACTATTTTTGGGGGGTGTGCCCTATAACCCGGTGCGCCATATAGTGCAGAAAATACGGTATTTTCAATTACTTTTGGATTACTCAAATACCAAATATGCTAATAAAAGACAAAAGAAACTAAATATGAATGAAATGACTCAATTTTGTGCAGGCTTGGGGAGTAACGGAATACATGGAACGGCAAAAAGGATGTTTGGATTTATTTTCATTTTGTTTCTGTCGCATTTTATGTTCGTTTTGCCGGAGATCAAAGAGATCAAAGCCAGGAGAGAAAGCTTACCACGTGTTGTGAGTCATCATTTTATTCATATTTAGTTTCTTTTGTCTTTTATTAGCATATTTGGAATTGGAGTAATCCAAAAGTAATTGAAAGTAATCCAGTTAAAGTAACCCTACCCAACCCTGCTCCTCATCGACTTGCAGTCATGCCGGCTGGCAGCCGGCACAGATTAGCGTTCTTCAGACAAGACCTGCTTGATGGTTGTCTACAAGGTGAAATCTCACTCGTTAAATCAATCTCGAGAACTTTGCTGCTGAACTTTCTATTTTACATTCACATAGGAGATAAGAATAAACCTGCTCATTCTCTGTCTATCAACAAATCCATCGCTACAATTTATTTATCAATGTATTGGTAGTTCCTATCATGTCATCCACATCCGGGCAAAATTATTGGATGGGTGTGTGCATAAGTTTCTATCTATCTATCTATCTATCTACTAACTTAAATAAATTCACAATGTTAATAAAGCTTGCACCTAGCAATGCTTCAACGGCAGACACACGTATTTTGCTATCATTTCCTTCTTCAGCTCGATCGTTGTTGTCACTGTTTTCCACTCTTCCTGCCCCTTATCACAAACCTTTTAGGACCCATTATTATGGGCAGAAAAAGGAAATAAAACCTACATAATCACAAAAAAATGAGATGAAGTCACTCCCACACACAATTGGGAAGTTGGAAATAAAACCTACAAAATCACAATAAAATGAGATGAAGTCCCTCCAACTCACAATTGGGACGTTGCCGAAACAGGAAGATGAGATTAAGCAGAGCATTATCGCCATTTACTTTCAAGGAGTGTAATTGACCCTCTGTTTTTTTCTTCTTAGCATTATTTTGCCAAGGCAAAGTCCCACGACACACTGAAAATACGTGCCCGACACACTTTTGGGTCCGGACCCAGCAGTTTGAAACACTGCTCTAGAGTTTATATAAGCCGCCAAACCACTCACTATTTTCTGCAAGGTTTTACATCGCACGTCGGAAGTTGCATCGACTAATAATACTTACAAAGAAACAACGCCTTACACCTCACACTTATATTTGACCATCCAACAATATCAGTGTAGACCAGTGACAATATTGGACCGCGTCTGGTAGACCCATCCAATATGGCCGACTGTTTAGATTTCGGGATGCATTATGCCACAAAAAAAAAAATAATATGGATTAAGTGATGGCCAGGCAAGTTTGTACCTGTATTAAATAGTGAAACCTAATTTTACAGACAAAACAAAATTCAAACAAATAGTTTTTCCCTAGCAATTTAGTATCTAGTATCAGTACTGTCACACGCCGCTGTCTGTCAATGCCTAAGTACAGGTCTTCCTTGAAGAGTGGGATGATGCCTTACACCAAAAAACAATGGCGACCAGATGATAAAGGTGCTGTATTTGAGTCAGATCAGCATGTGGCAGCACACCCCCTACCTCAAAGAACTTCCTTATTTTTGCCATTTTCATGCTCCACCAACAAACAAATAATGACATGCATAAATGTATTCTCTCATAAGCTGAGGCTGTCACGAACCAGGACAGGAAACAGGAATGGAGAACCCAATCGCGTAACGTACTCCCAGTTTATTAGGGAGAGGAGGAATGCGCGCACCCTCGATCCGGGCATCGATGGTCACGGAAGTGGATTGAAATCCGGACAAAATAGTTGTCAAAATCAGACAGATCAGGCCAAAAATAAAACAGGATCAAACACAGGCCAATTCACAGAACTAGGCATTTCACACAGAGTTTAACAGAAGTCTTGCAGAAGTTTGGCAGACGCTCTGACAACCAGACAACTCGCGAGACCGCGTTTAAGTAGTCCGGCAGCAATCTGTCAATGTGTTTCAGCTGTTGTCATTGGCGGGGCTAATTTGGGCGCCGTGGCAACCGTGACAGAACCTGGTGCCACACAACGGGGACCAATTGAGCGCCATGGCAACCATGACAGAGTAATTAGCATTTTATTTTACATAACATGAGCCTCACCTAAAGGGAGCTGACATATTGGCGGCCATCTTGCCCAAAAACCTTGGGCAGGCTAGGCAAATAAATGAAAAGTAGCATGGTGGATTTTTGGTCACTTTGGGTCTATTATAGTTTATGTTTTCCTTTTGAAAATTATTAACTTTCTGTTATTGTTTGACGGTTTTGGGGCAATTTTGTTTGTAGACATACAACGTTTAATGTTTTTTTTTTTCTATGTGCTTTTTAGCACTCATATCCAGTTGCACTACACCATTCTGCAACAATCAGTGGTCAAATAATACACACTGTCGCTTAAAGATGGTTTGACCAAAAATGCTGCGCTCAACACTCATATTTATAGAGAATACATTATCCGGCACAGTTCTGACGTCATGGGTTCGAATCAAGCTACCTGTGCGGAGTTTGCATGTTCTCCCCGTGCTTGCATGGGTTTCCACCGGGCACTCCGGTTTCCTCCCACATTCCAAAAAACATGCATGTCGGGTTAATTGGCCGGTCCGAATTGTCCCTAGGTGTGAATGAGCGGGCGAATTGTCTGTCCCTGTGTGCCCTGCTGGCAACCAGTTCAGGGTGTCCCCTGCCCACTGCCCGAAGATGGCTGGGATGGGCTCCAGCACCCCCGCGACCCTACTGGGGATAAGCGGTGCAGAGAATGGATGGATGGACATTATCCTAAATACAACAATTGCATCTTTTTCAAAAATTTAAAGACATAGACGTACTACAATCACAAGTGGACTTCACACTGAAAACACCAATGTAGAAACTCTCAACCCTGCACTCAAAACACTTCCGCAAACTACATTTCTATTCATCTATCCATGGCTTATGGCATTATTGATCATTAATGTATTGGGCAGATTGGAGGTTATCCTAGATGAGTTTGGGCTACACCCTGTACTGGTCACCAGCCTATCTCAAGTCTCCCACTTGTCTGCCCTAACTATGAGTTGTGTAGTACATGTCTGTTTTGTGTTCTTATTAAAAGTCTTTTCTATGTGATTGTATCTCCATTTCAGTTTTTTGTTAAGTTTTTACCATCATGACTAACATATTTATTCACCTCATACTGGTCACCAGTCATGTCGAAGACACACAAAAGTGTATTGATGCTCGTATTCACACTGGTGGACACACTTGTGTGAAGCTAACATGCATGAATGTGGAAGAGACCAGAGTCAAATACAGAAACCTCTCCGCCATGAGGCAATCCGAATAAACACTGATCCAATGTGCTGCCTATGTAGAAGACAAATGAAACCAATTAAGATGGGTTTTGTTTGTTATTCATGGGCGAGCGAGAGAAAACCCAAAAAACGGGATGGTTGACGCTGTAGCACACACTGAAAATGACCTTATCACACGGGCGCACACATAGTCACACGCATCCGTATGCCATAAAATCAGAGCACCTCATCTGCATCCAGCCCCAGATGTTGTTTTCCAGAAATAATCCCAGCGTACATCCACACAGTCCGTCGTCCTCCGTAGCGTCCTCTATCCTTGCCAGTCGCACATCCTCTGCTTCCTTCTCGTCTTTTACCTCAAAACCCTTCCTCCTGGTTCTCAGCTGCTGCTGCTGCTAAAACACTGCCGGCCGCAGCCGAGTGTAATCCAGGCGAGGAGCGCGGCGATGGCAGCCACAAAAGAGGAAGTGGGGGGGTTCGTTATTTCAAAAAGAGATGTGGAGAGAATAGAGAAGCGGCGGATGCGGAGAGACGGTGGCCATCGGGAAGAGGGGGGGGGGTGTAGAAGAGAGGGAGATGTGCCAGCAGGAGACCGGCAAGTGGAATGAGATGTGAGTAGGGTGATGACGCTGTGTCGTAGCACCACCAATCTGTTATTGAGGGGAATGCACGCTACTATGAAACCAGGGTTGGGTAGGGTTACTTTAACTGGATTACTTTCAATGACTTTTGGATTACTCCAATACCAAATATGCTAATAAAAGACAAAATAAACTAAATATGAATAAAATGACTCAATTTTGTGCAGGCTTGGGGAGTAACGGAATACATGGAACGGCAGAAATGATGTTGGCAAGCTGTTTAGATTTATTTTCATTTTGTTTCTGTCGCATTTTATTTTCGTTTTGCCAGAGATCAAAGAGATCAAAGCCAGGAGAGAAAGCTTACCACTTGTTGTGATTAATAATTTTATTCATCTCATCTCATTAGCTGCACCGCTTATCCTCAGTAGGGTCGCGGGGGTGCTGGTGCCCACCCCAGGAATCATCGGGCAGTAGGCAGGGGACACCTTGAACTGGTTGCCAGCCAATCGCAGGGCACACAGGGACACACAACTCGCTCGCTCATTTACACCTAGATTTGTCTTTTATTATCATATTTGGTATTGGAGTAATCCAAAAGTCATTGAAAGTAATCCAGTTAAAGTAACCCTACCCAACCCTGTATGAAACCTACAGACTTTACACTTTTCTGTGTCACTGAATATGGAGTCATGATTGCATACGTTTTTCCAGCCATATCGTTTTATTATTTAATCATCACATCATGATTTTGAGCGTCACCAGGGTTGGGTAGGGTTACTTTAACTGGATTACTTTCAATGACTTTTGGATGACTCCAATACCAAATATGCTAATAAAAGACAAAATAAACTAAATATGAATAAAATTATGAATCACAACACGTGGTAAGCTTTCTTTCTTTGATCTCTTTGATCTCCGGCAAAACGAACATAAAATGCGACAGAAACAAAATGAAAATTGCCAACACCATTTTTGCCGTTCCATGTGTTCCGTTACTCCCCAAGCCTGCACAAAATGTAGTCAATTTATTCATATTTAGTTTCTTTTGTCTTTTATTAGCATATTTGGTATTGGAGTAATCCAAAAGTAATTGAAAGTAATCCAGTTAAAGTGACTTTACCCAACCCTGATCGTCACATTATTCGTGTAGGGCAGGGGTGTCCAAACTACAGCCCGCAGCAAATTCTGAAAATATAGTTGAATATGGCCCGCACATGGCGCTTGAGCTCAACTCTGTTGCACTTCTCAGTTTCAACACTAGATGGAGCCAGTAACGGAAAAGGAGCTTGCATTTAGGATCCCCTGAACTGGAAAACATTGTAATTGTGTTTTCTTTGCTTATTTAATGAACCTTCTTGCATTCATTTGAACTGTCATTGAAATGCAAAGTGTATTACTGCGTAACGTATTCTGACACAGAATAGATTGATTGTTAATTCTAAACCCTGTCAGTACAGATAAATGTAAATTTTGCGACTAAAAATAGGTTAACAACGAAATCAGAGTAGATGACTGGCTATCAAACTGAAAAACAAATAAAACATCCATCCATTATCTGCACCGCTTATCCTCAGTAGGGTCGCGGGGGTGCTGGAGCCCATCCCAGCAATCATCGGGAAGTGGGCAGGGTACACCCTGAACTGGTTGCCAGCCAATCGCAGGGCACACAGGGACAGACAATTCACTCGCTCATTCAGGGACAATTTGGACCGGCCAATTGACCTGACATGCATGTTTTTGGAATGTGGGAGGAAACCAAAGTGCCCGGAGGAAACCCACGGGGAGAACATGCAAACTCCACTCAGGAAGGTTCGATCTCATGAACTGAGAACTGTGCCGCACACGCGCTTACCACGGCCCCGCCATGCTGCCCGAAATGAAACATATTTAACAAAATAAATATTACCACTCCTCATACCTAGAACAAGTCCAGTAGCTTTTCTTTCCTCTGTCTAACAGCATAGGAGCTACACTCAGGTATTGCTGAGGTTGGTATTCTAGACTGTATCGCTATATATGTACCATAAATTCCGGACTATAAGCCGCTACTTTTTTCCCTAACTTTCAACCCTGCGGCTTATTCAGTGATGCGGCCAATTTATGTAATTTTTTTAACGGCCGCTAGCGGCGCTCGAGTGTTGCTACCATTAACTGCCCTGTCAAAGCTATATTATTATTATTAAAGCTTTGAAAACTCTCTCGGTGTACCGTCTTTCTTTGTAAATATGTGTAACCCATGTATAATATGTATTTGCAACTGTATATTTTTGTAATGTATTTATTTGTATTTATTTTAGACACTTATTCTGATACGTTTTGCACAGGTGAACGAAAAATGAGGGGCGGAACAAACGCGGGGTGCCGAGTTGAAGTGGGGACCGGTAAAGGTGAGGGACAGACAAGGAAAGAAGAGGGGGTAAAAAGTTGGTTAAAGAAAAAGGAGTTGCGTGAGTAAATGTGTTCATCTGATATATTTTTCCCACCCTTACCTTTGGAAATATACACTTTTTTCCTTGGATTACTTTCAACGGGACCCGGACTCTGCAGGTCTGCATCAAACCTTAAGTACCGGTATCATTTTCCGATCATTTTGCCGGCTGTGATTTTTGGACTGTGGACTTTAATGAAGGACATTTAGTTTCAATCGCGGGACTTGAAGTCGGGTTTGGGTTAATTTTGTGTTTGTGTTACATTATTTTCGATTGTTCTCGATTGTTTGTTCTCAGCTCAGGGATGCTGCTGGAAATGTGAATTTCCCTTCGGGGATGAACAAAGTATCTATCTATCTATCTATCTATCTATCATGTTTAAATGTGGGCGCATGCGGCTTATATACAGGTGCAGCTTGTGTATGTACACAATCGGTTTTCCTCTTAAAATGTGGTGGGTGCGGCTTATAATCAGGTGCGCTCTATAGTCCGGAATTTACGGTAGCAGTGATTTAAGGTTTAAATTTAATATTCTTTAATATTTAATATTCTTTTATATTATATTCTTTAATATTATATGTATCAACATTTTTTTCTCCTCCTGGCCCTTTCAAAAAATGTTTAACCAATGCAGCCCGCGACTCAAAAGGTTTGCCCACCCCTGGTGTAGGGTGTCAAGTTGGATGAGTGGTTAGCACTTTAGTTCAGAGGACTCAGGTTCAAATCCAGCTACCAGTCTCCCCATGCGGAGTTTGTATGTTCTCCCATTTCTTCCCACATTCCTAAAACCCGAATGAGAGGTTGATTAGCAAATCCAAATAGTCCCTTTGTATGGGTGAGCGTACAAATGGTTGTATGTACTGATGGCAAAATGAAGGCCTATAAAGCTTTAAAGCCCTGCAGCTTTGTACACACACACACAGAAGGGCTTCAAGATGATTCATTTTCTCAACTATGCCATCATGTGGACAGAAAAATATTGTACATGCAATTAAATAATAATAATAATAATAATAATTTCCTTGTATTGTCATTCTGTGTAACAATGTACACAGAACGAAATGTCGATTGCACCTGACCCGTTGTAGCGAGCCGATGCAGCCGCAGCCAACAGAGGGCGCCGCCGACCACTTTTTAAGTCTTAGGAATGACTCGACCGGGGCGCGAACCACCGACCTCCCAGTCTCAAAGCGGGCGCCTTACCATCTAGGCTACTGAGAATGATGGGGTACAAATCACGCTCTGACTGAGGAGGTAAAATAAAGTGTTTCTGCATTTTTATTCAACTCATTTATCGTCAGATGTTATTTTTACTAGTTTTTGGACTTAAGAAAGGTTAAAAGAAATGCATAGTCTTACTTTGTCGCTTCTATTTTGAACTACACTTGAAAGAAACATCTGCTGGATGCAACTGACGCATCATCAGTGATGTATCCTGGCTTCACTGAGTGTTTCGGGTCTGGCAACATCAGACACTCTCGCCCAGGTGACCCAACCGACGCCTCAATTTGTGTCCCAGTAGCAGCCCACAGATCTGCCCTTTTGAGCCATCGACACCTAGTGGCTTTTCTGCAGCTTTGCTAGCGGATTTAATAGCTTTCATTCCCAGGTGTTAACCAGACTCCTGGATGGCAGCATAGTCTCTCAGAGTTAAGTCGAAGAGGTTCCCCAGGCTCTTAACTGGTTGTTGTTGAATTGTTGGGATCTCCGTTCCAGAGATCGAAAACCTGAACTTATCCACCACATTCCCCCTCTTCAGAACCATGGATCTTGACTCTTGAGGGCTTGAAACTCATCATTACCCATGTGATGAGTCTTTCCAAACACTGCAGGATCCATCTGCTCCCAGGGACAGGTGTTGTGGTGATGGTAAGGTCATCCATGTATGCTCTTATGTGAGGCTGGCGAACACCTGATCTGGATAGTGGCCCTCTGGATTCCACCTTTGCAGCTTTGACTACTATGTTCATTGCCAAAACGCTCATATCTAGTGAAACATTTTCTAAATCAGTCACGTGGTACACCTGCTTCGTGGGGCTTCAAACGTGCCCGTATACATCATCTACACACGCATGACTCGTCATTTATGAACCACTCTTCTAAATGACTGGGTTCACATTTTAGGGATTCGACCCAAGAAGCACATCAATAATTGTATGTCCCTGTGTATCGTGTAACTGGCTGGCAACCAGTTGAGGGTGTCCCCTACCAACTGCCAAAAGATACCTCGGATAGGCTCCAGCATCCCCCCGTGCCCCTGCTGAAGATAAGCGGTGCAGATAATGGATGGATGGATTATTCAGCTAGTTGTCATGAATACACGTTATGTTTATCCATATATTGGAATAAAATATTTACTTCTTGTAGTATTCACTTAAGGTCTCAACATAGCCATTCATACTTTCCCAACATTGTTCTAGGGCATGGTTTGGGACACTTTTTGACCCAAAAAGCCATTAGAGTAGGCCTGCGCAAAAAAAACAATACAATAATTATAGTCACATAACTTTAGCCAAAATAAATAAGAGAAAGATTTGATAAAAGACGATAATTTAAACTGTAACCACACTTCAGTTGGAGAAAATAGTAGCGCTCGTGCAATGAAAACGCAAGTTCAAGACCAACATTCAGGAGACGAAGGTGACGAGGACCGGCCAATCATTTCGCAGGGATAACGGCTAACACAGTGTAAGCGGAATGACTACAACGCGGTCAAAATGAGCGATAAAGAGACAAAGGACACCCAGCAGACCTACTCAAAGCATGCTGAGTCATAGACAGGAGAGGCCCCTCAGCTTCAGTTTATTGGAGATAGATAGGGGCGGCATTAGTTCAGAGGGTAGAGCGCTCGTCTGGGGATCAAGAGATCGCAGGTTTGATTCCCGGCTCCTCTTATATGTCGAATTGTGCAAGGGGCAAGACAATAAGCAGGTTGGCGCCTTGCACAGCTGCTATTGGTGTGTGAGTGTGTGTGAATGGGTAAGTGTGAAGCACCTTGTAAAGCGCTTTGTGAAGTCTTCATTGACTTGAAAAGCGCTATAGAAATGCAGATCATTTATTTCAGGGGTGTCAAACTCATTTTAACTCAGGGGCCACACGATAGAACAAACATTCTGTTGGGGCCGGACTAGTAGATTAAAGAGAAAAATAAAGAGATAAAGAAATAAGAAAAAGAGGGAGGGAAAAGGAGAGAGGGTGGGACAAAGAAAGAAAAAGAGAGAGAGCGTGAGAAACAGAAGCTAAAAAGTCGTGAGAGGGGGAAAAGAAAGGGAGAGGAAGAAAAAAATCCAAGAGAAATTGAAAGATAGAAGGAGAGAAATGACAAAAGAAAGGGCGAAGGGTAAGAAGAGAGAAAGAGAGAAAAGGAAAAAGGGAAGTTAGAGCAAAATAAGTTAAAAAGACACAGAGAGTGAAAGAGACAGAGACAGAGAGTGGGAGAAAAGGGGTGGAAAAGAGAGAGAGTGAGACAGAGAGAGACAGAGAGAGACAGAGAGAGAGAGAGACAAATACAAGTACAGTGTCTTTGTTCGAGGCACCTGGCTTTGGCAACATCAAGTTGACATATTTCAACCAACAGCTTGTTTTTCTCTTGCGCTTCTCTGAGTGTTGTCTCGCGGGCCGGATTCCATCCCTTGGCGGGCCTGACCTGGCCCGCGGGCTGCCTGTTTGACACCTGTGATTTATTTTAACCCCCGCGACCCTACTGAGGATAAGCGTCACAGATAAAGGTTGGATGGATATATATAGAGGGATTACTGTATAGATTATCTCATCTCATTAGCCGTACCGCTTATCCTCATTAGGGTTGCGGGGCTGTATAGATTATATATATATATATATATATATATATATATATATATATATACATAGAGTAATCCCTCGGTTATAGCGGTTAATGGGGACCAAAACCACCCGCGAAAAGTGAAAATCCGCAAAGTAGCGACGCCCCTTCAAAAATGCTTAAAAATATTATTTTATTTTATTATTATTATTTTCTAGACCCGCGAAGCTCTGAACCCGCGAACGTGGAACCGCGAAGTAGCGAGGTCCCACTGTATATATATATATATATATATATATATATATATATATATATATATATATATATATATATATATATATATAAAGATATATTAATATATACATATTTATTCACGCTGAAAATGAAAAAAATATACACTGTACTAAATGAGAAAATTATTGGCCAATGAATAATTGAAGTTTTCTTGGAAAGTTAACAATTATACATACCTGTCAACCTGTACGTTTTTTTCGTACAAAGTACGTTTATTATGCATTTCAAGACGTGTACGACGTTCGAGGAAATCTGTACGGAAAAACGCAATTTTTTTCAATGATGGGTACCATCCGGTATACAATGACTTTCACGAAACGGCAAATTAATCAAGTCAAACGAGTTTGCCGCGGCAGCCTCTATCTCAGTATCGAGCGGTTTGATGTAGTGAAAGGAAGTCCGTCTCTTTTTAGAGAACCGGCTTTTTCGGCTCAACTCATTAAAGAGAGCCGACTCTCAAACGGCTCACTTGCTTTGATGCATTATATAACGAATTATTATGTTGTATAAAGAAACCAGCTCGGTGGCCTTGCGCCCGGCCCGAGACTGGGAGGTTGTGGTTCAAACCTCGGCCGAGTCATACCTAAGACTTAAACATTGGTACCCGTTACCTCCCTGCTTGGCGTTCAGTATTAGGGGTTGGAATTGGGGGGTTTGGTCACCTAACGACTCCTCAGTTGGGTTGAGCGACTGTCCCCCATTAGGGGGATATGGCTTATATATATATATATATATATATATATATAAAGAAGTTACGAAAAAAAGGAAGAAATGACATAAATGGAAAAAAAAACAGATTTGTCGTTATCCCTTTAATCAGTATATTACCCACAATAATTTAATGCAGAAAATTAATTTATATTTTGAATAAGAGAATGTATTATTCTATTTAATTATATTTGCATGTATTTTTTCCTTATAAAGTGAGCGTCCAAGCTTCTTCATTTTTGAACTTTTTTATAATAAACCTCATTCATGTCGAGCAACTCTGTATCTCACAACAAAATGTTAATTAACACTATATATGATATAACGAAACACATGTACAATATAACATGTTAAAGTACATACAGTAAATAAACACGTTTGGAAAAAAATATATGGTGTAAGATTATTTTGTATTTTGTAAAGGGAAATACGACAGTTTGTAGGAGCATGGAGCTGTGGAGGTTGGCAGGTATGATCATACCTCTGTAGTGATTTTGGTAGGGTGCATTTTTGAAATCGAAATAAAATAGCCTCGATGAGAGATGCAACACCTCATGATTTTATTCCCTTGCCATGCACCATTGATCCGTGTGAATAAGTCTAATTAGTATAATCGCATGAAAAGAGAAAGTGTAAACAATAAACGCTCACTAATGTTCTCAATTGCTCTGCATCTAACCCACCATATGCTCCCCGCTGAGAGAGCTAGCGTACACGTCGCATACCAGAGCACAAAATAAAAAAAAAAAACCTGCGGATGAGTTCTCAGCCGCAGACGCCAGACACGATGCCTCAAGCATCGATTTGGTCTAAATACAAAGACATAAACAAACACCGGCGAGAATGAAAAACACTCCGAGCGCCACACTCGACATTATGCATCTGCCGGTACATTGAGGCCGAGTGCTTTTAAAGCGAAGAGGGAAGACAGCTTCTATCTGTCACAAAGTCATAAAGGCAGACGGCGATGGGCTCACCTTCTGCTCACGAATGCTCACGCCACAACATGGCCTTAATTCGCTCAAATGCATCCCGCTGTATGGACTCAAGCCAATGAGGAGGCTTTAACACCTTACAATCTAGCCCAACCCCACCCAGGCCCATGCATTAAAGCCTGACACAGCCCAAGCCCAACCAGTAACTCAGTGACAAAGCTTTTGAAAACCTATGGCATGACTGAGTGCCAAAACACAGAAACGTTTTTCTTGTTTCCATCCATCCATCCATCCATTATCTTCCGCTTATCCGAGGTCGAGTCGCGGAAGCCCAGACGTCACTATCCCCAGCCACCTCCTCCAGCTCATCCGACGGGATCCCGAGGCATTCCCAAGCCAGCCGAGAGACATAGTCTCTCTAGCAGGTCCTGGGTCGCCCTCGGGGCCTCCTGCCGATGGGACATGCCCGGAACACCTCCCGAGGGAGGCGTCCAGGAGGCATCCTTATCAGATGCCCGAGCCACCTTAACTGGCTCCTCTCAATGCGGAGGAGCAGTGGTTCTACACAGAGTCCCTCCTGGATGACTGAGCTTCTTACCTTATCTCTAAGGGAGAACCCAGACACCCTGGGGAGGAAACTCATTTCGGCCACTTGTTTCCGGGATCGTGTTCTTTCGGTCATAACCCGAAGTTCATGACCATTGGTAGGAACGTAGAGCGACCAGTAGATCGAGAGCTTTGCCTTTCGGCTCATCTCCCTCTTCACCAGGACGGACCGGTACAGGGTCCG
Source organism: Urocampus carinirostris (assembly GCF_059441175.1). Classification (NCBI taxonomy): domain Eukaryota; kingdom Metazoa; phylum Chordata; class Actinopteri; order Syngnathiformes; family Syngnathidae; genus Urocampus; species Urocampus carinirostris. The sequence continues at coordinate 4,248,053 of NC_142355.1, forward strand.
AATGACGGCAGACGCTGCACCGACCCATCTGTCGATCTCCCGATCCATCCTACCCTCACTCGTGAACAAGACCCCAAGATACTTGAACTCCTCCACTTGGGGCAAGATCTCATCCCCAACCCGGAAGGAGCATGCAACCCTTTTCCGACTGAGTACCATGGTCTCGGACTTGGAGGTGCTGATCCCCATCCCGGCTGCTTCACACTCGGCTGCGAATCGTTCCAGCGAGAGCTGAAGATCACGGCCTGAGGAAGCCAACAGCACCACGTCATCTGCAAAAAGCAGTGACGCAATGCTGAGGCCCCCAAACCGGACTCCATCCCCACTATTTCGCAATACAGTTCTGAGGTCATGGGATCAAATCCAGCTACCAGCCTTAGTGAGTGGAGCTTGCATGTTCTCCCCCATGCTTGCGTGGGTTTCCTCCCACATTCCAAAGACATGCATGTGAGGTTAATTGGCCGGTCCAAATTGTCCCTAGGTGTGAATGAGCGAGCGAATTGTCTGTCCCTGTGTGCCCTGCGACTGGCTGGCAACCCTCTGCCCTAGGACCCCTGGGCTTTCCAACCTTTTTTACGCTGAATACTACACTTTTGTTCGTGATTTGCACGAAAGGCGACCATTCCCTGCCCTGCTTATCCTCACTAAGGTTGTGGACATGCTGAAACCCATCCCAGGGGACAGGGATGCTTGTATGAATAATGTTGGTAAAACATGGACTAATCTATATCAAAGTGTGGTATGAATGTCTCCGGGAATCACATTTTGTATTTAGATTACATGCATTGTGGAAAAGAGCAGCTCAGTTTTTCTCAGTGCTGCCAGTAAAGAAACATAGAATAAGCCGCACAGTTTACGCACTATAAGGCGCACCGGGTTATAGGGCGCACCCCGAAAAAAATAGTTTTTTGGTCCTATATTTGACATACATAAGACGCACCGGATTATAAGGGGCTACGATGGGAACGTCGACAAAACAGTCAGATAGTTCAGTCCAACTTATTACCCCCTTAACATTCCCAAAGACGCAAATACGCGTCGAGAACACGTGCGGATGCGGTGTTCGTACGATGTCACTCAAATGCATCGTTCCATCATTCGGAAGGTTAAAGTCTTGGGATTCAAGAAATGCCAACCATTCCTTAGTTTCCATTTTCTTTTTCGCTCGCAACTTTATTGTGCATATGACAATAAACACTTGGAATTGAGTTTAATTTAAAAATAGACACTCCATTCCATCCATTATCTGCACCGCTTATCACAGAAACATCGAGTTCAGTCTGAATCAAGATACAGGGAAAATATATAGCCAGAGTAGCTCTCCGAAGTCGTTGTGTTCAATAATAATGTGCAGGCATGCTCCTCTTATATCCGTGAGTGTAGTAAATCCAGGAGAATAAAATATTTACAAATACAGAATAGTAAAAAACGCTTTCTGTATGCTGTCAACCACGTGCTATACACTTTCATCTTTTTCGGCCAATTGCAGGCTTTGTTTTGCCGCTTCAGCCTATGCCAGCCTGTAAATGATAAAAAGGATCCGCCCCTTGACCTCCGAATAACTTTAGCCAATAGTGAGCGATTCAAATGATGATTGACACATTGGTTAGCCAATGAAACGCCGGTAAATAAATCCCAGCATACACCGCGGACTACTTGGCGTTCGGGGGAAAATCTAGTCGGCGGCTGCAAGTTAGTTGGAAGACTTAATAAGGCGCACTGTATTATAAGGCGCATGGTCAGCTTTGGAAAAAAATAAAGGCTTTTAGGTGCGCCTTATAGTGCGGAAAATACAGTACTTAAAGCCGCAGCGTTAAAAAGGTAGCAAAAAAGTCGTGAATTGTAGTCCAGAATTTCCAGTAGTCTTATCAAAACAAATAAATATATATGAAGCAAACAAAGACAAAACCAAACTTTAAAGCAATAATCATGCTTAACTCATAAAGGTTTACCTTGTGAACATCAATTTCTAAATTGGGGCGGCAGTAGCTCAGGAGGTAGAGCGCTCGTCTTGGGATCAAGGGATCCCAGTTCGAATCCCGGCTCGTCCGTGTTACATATAGAAGTGTCCTTGGGTAAGACACTGAACCCCTAATACACCCAATAAGCAGGTTAGCGTCTTACATGGCTGGAAGTCATTGACTTGAAAAGCGCTATAGAAATGCAGATCATTTCATAAATATCTTTGCTTTGGGAAGCTAGTTTTCTAAAGCATACACCTAAAACCACAAGAATATATGCAAATTGATAAAGAATTGTTTAATGTATTTTTCAAAAGTGGGATTTATAAGCCGTTAGAGCACCCGGATTTGTTAACGTAATTAGCAAAAGATCAGTCAAAGAACCAGAAAGTCCTTAAATACTTTAAGTAGAAAAAATCTTACAGTGGTAGCTGAACCTAACATGAACTCATATTTGCTTTTCTTTCTTCTGTGACTTTGCACAGTGAGGTCCTTTACTCTGTTCCTCCTGTAAGGTATATTACATTTAGTTATTTGTAATTTTCTCAGTTACTCACGTTACAAATGGCTCTGATGGAATATACTTGCTTTCAGACTGTTTTTTATTCTCTGTTCTCTATTTTTTTACTTTTTTATATGATTCTGTTTAAAAACACGCATACTTTCAGTCTTTATTTTGAAGGGTACAGGAAACTCATCATGGTATGTTTTTACAACTGCTTGACTTCTTCTAATAAAAAGAATCGCCTCACAGGGCCACGAGGAGAAGGAGGAGTCATTCAGAGGAGTGGGTTTTTCTCCCCGCGGTAACTGGAGGCCTCCTGGAAATATCAAATCTGCGTCTTCCTTGACTCTTATATCAGCCAGAGATTAATATCCCAAATTAATCTGGCACTCCCCTTCAGAGGATTTGCATATTCTCCTCCTCATTTAACAAACATGAAGATTTTTGTCATTAACTTTTCTTTCAAATGCTCTCGACCTGGATCTGGAGTGTTCCTCTTACTCCAAACGTAACACTTTGAATTCAGCCCAAAAAGTTCATTATTCATCTCATCTGACCAGAGAACCTTGTTACACATTTAATTTGTGTCTCAAATGTGGCTTCTTGCAAAGGCCAAACAGGCCTTTTTACGGTATTCTTTCAGAAACGAAGCGAGCGGTTTGTGCGCATGCGTCTGACGTCTGGGGATTTCCCATCATGCATCACTCAACATCGGATTTCATGTGGTAGTTGTGTAGTGAGACGAAGTCCGTCTCTTTAGAGAACCGGCTCTTTCGGCTTAACTCATTAAAGAGCCGGCTCTCAAATGGCTCACTTGCTTTGATGCATTATATTACGAATGATTATGTTGTATAAAGAAGTTAAGAAAAAAAAAGTATGAAAGGAGAAAATGAAAAAAGACAGGTTTGTGGTTATACCTTTAATCAGTATATTACCAACAATAATTTAATGCAGAAAATGAATTCATAATTTGAATAAAAAAATGTATTATTCTACTTAATTATATTTGCATGTATTTTTTCCATCTACAGTGAACGTCCAAACTACTTCATTTTTAACTTTTTTTTATAATCAACCTCATTCCTGTCGAGCAACTCAGTATCTCATAAAAAAAAATGTTAATGAACAATATATATGATGTAACGAAACACATGTGCAATATAACATGTTAAACTACCGTATTTTCCGCACTATAAGGCGCACCTAAAAGCCTTTATTTTTTTCAAAAGCTGACCATGCGCCTTATAATACAGTGCGCCTTATATATGGATCAATATTAAATTCGCAAGGTCTCGCAACTTACGCAACTGCCGCCGACTCGATTTTCCCCCTAACGTGGAGTAGTCCGCGGTGTATGCTGGGATTTATATACCGGCGTTTCATTGGCTAACCAATGTGTCAATCATCATTTGAATCGATCACTATTAGCTAAAGTTATTCGGAGCCTCGGATTGGCTAGCGGGCCAAAACAAACCCTGCAATTGGCCGAAAAAGATGTGTCAATCATCCGTTACATCGATTGCTATTGGCTGAAGTTATTCGGAGCCTCGGATAGGCTAGAGGGCCAAAAAAAAAACCTGCAATTGGCCGAAAAAGATGACTGAATAGCAAGCTTGCTAAACTTCGCCATAAAGAAACATGTTTCATTAGTCTGTATTTGTAAATATTTTACTCTCCTGGATTTACTACACTCACGGTTGTAAGAAGACCATGGTTAGGTATCATTATTGAACGTGATACCTTAGGTGAGCTATGCGGCTTTATATTTTCCCGGTATCTTGTTTTAGAACGATCTTGATGTTGCTGTGATGAGTCTATTTTTAAATTAAATTAAATTAAATTAAATTAATTAAAGTGTTTATTGTCATATGCACAGTAAAGTTGCGAGGGAAAAAGAAAATAGAAATTAAGGACTGGTTGGCATTTCTTGAATCCCAAGACTTTAACCTTCCGAATGATGGAACGATGCATTTGAGTGACATCGTACGGACACCGCATCCGCACGTGTCTACGACACGTATTTGCTTCTTTGCAAGCTTTGGGAATGTTAAGGGGGTAATAAGTTTGACTGAACTATCTGACTGTTTTCTCGACGTTCCCATTGTAGCGCCTTATAATCCGGTGCGCCTTATGTATGGAAAATATAGGACCAAAAACTATGTTTTGGGGGTGCGCCCTATAACCCGGTGCGCCCTATAGTGCGGAAAATACGGTACATAAATAAACATGTTTAAAAAATATATATATGGTGTAAGATTATTTTGTATTTTGTAAGGGAATGGAGCCCTGGAGCTTGACAGGGATGCAGGTTCACTCTGTCATTGTTAGTCATTTACAGCAACATTGGATCATTCAGAAGTCATCAGGAGTCAGTTGCGACACCTACTTTTCAATTTTTCGTTGTATTAAACAATATTGAAATAATTTGGTTCTACTGGTCGATTGTGTCTCACATGTTGTTGATTCAGGGCAGCACGGCGGCGCAGTTCTAAGGTCTTGGGAACCTCCTGTGTGGGTTCAAATCCAGCTACCGGTCTTCCTGTGCGGAGTTTGTATGTTCTCCCCGTGCATGCGTGGGTTTCATCCGGGCACTCCGGTTTCCTCCCACATTCCAAAGACATGCATTTCAGGTGGATTGGCCGGTCCAAATTGTCCCTAGGTGTGAATGAGGGAGCGAGTTGTCTGTCCCTGTGTGCCCTGCGATTGGCTGGCGACCAGTTCAGGGTGTCCCCTGCCCACTGCCCACTGCCGGTCCAAATTGTCCCTAGGTGTGAATGAGCGAGCGAGTTGTCTGTCCCTGGGTGCCCTGCGATTGGCTGGCAACCAGTTGAGGGTGTCCCCTGCCCACTGCCCGATGATTGCTGGGATGGGCTCCAGCCCCCCCGCGACCCTACTGAGGATAAGCGGTGCAGCTAATGAGATGAGATGTTGTTGATTCTTGTTAAAAGAAAAATAGTTTTTGAGTTATTTCAATGCTTTCAATAGGCACTGTATATCACATCTCACTCGTTTGAAGTCAAGTTAGAACGGATGCTCTCTCACAAGGAGGCCTGGTCCTGCCTTAGTGTGTCAATACTGGAACTAAAGACCACTAGAGTAAATTCACCTAGGTTACCGTGGCAACAGCAATTTTCCTGCTTATGAGACAGGCTGGTGATTTTCAAAGCCCCTGTTTACTAGTTCAAGCATAGCAAATCGTTTTAAAAACACTCAGGCAGAGTGCTCCACCAAACCAACATGAAGCTTTTGTCTGATTTGAGAAGGCATAATTAACTAGGACGTGCCCATTTTTTCTCAGAGGAGGCCGAGGGTGAAAAGCAATCGTGCTACGTGGGCTTCTCGCCAACTTGTCTCTTAAGTGTAAACAAGCCCGTGGTCAGGCTGCAGGAGCACGTTCCCGCACGCAAACGCACCAGGCACAATGTACCAACACGCAGACATGCTCACTTTCATGCATATACTCCACCAGTGTCTCTGAACCACTCTGTCGTGAGACTTTGTCTTGCGCTGCAGGAAATTGTCAAATTTCATTAGATTTGTTACTTTAAATCTATAAGTATTGACAAAAAGAGCACAGTAATATCTGCAGTCTTTCAGTATTTAAAATACCGGTAATATTCTGCTTTATCAGTAGGAGGCAGTAGATAGTGAAGGATTATTTATTATTTTTTTTATAAAGGATTTTATACGATTAAATACAAGTTACATTTATCGAGTGCAATGAAGATTTTCACTGAGTGGGCTTCAGGTCACGATGTTCCAAATGCGGAATGTTTTGGCTGGGGAATTTTGATAACAGGACTCTGACGAAGGACGTCAAGTCAAGTCTTTTTTTTTTTTTGTATAACCCTTAATCACAAAGAGTCTCAAAGGGCTGCACAGGTTATGGCACAGACTATTATTTCAGACTATTATTACACCATCCCCTGATCTAGAACCAACATGAGGGCAAGGAAAAACTCAAAAACCTCAACATGAGGAAAATGAAGAAACCTTTGCAATGGATGTTGCAATTACAAATAGTACAGAGATATTGTCAACAAAAAATAAAGGTTATTCATATGCTATAGCGTAGAAGTGTGTTTTAAGCTTAGATTTAAACGTCAGGCATTGTTTTGATAAACGCTCTGCTGTTTCTCCAGACATCGAAGCGATGGGGTGGACCCCACGTGGGGGCTTTCCCTGGCACGCCCATGGGAGGAGCCGGCACAGCAGCTTGCGGAAAAAAAACGTGGGCCGAGGAAGGAAGCAGAAGATTGAGAGAGGATGCTAGACATAGACTCAAGCGACATTAACTCAGCTAATTCGGCTATGTGTTTGATGGAGTTCACTTAGTTAAAGTTGTTAAAATGGAAATCTTGTGAAAGAATTGTTGTGAAAACAAATGACATTTGTAGGCCGTACAACCTTTGCAATAATACATTAGTCAATTCATTCAAAAGTGAAAAATTTCTAAACATTGGTTGATTTGAAATGCTAAATGATCCAGACTCAAATATAGACAACACAGAGGCGCAAACCTCGCCTGACCTCATCTACCGTAAATTCTGGACTATAAGCCGCTACTTTTTTCCATAACTTTCAACCCTGCGGCTTATTCAGTGATGCGGCCAATTTATGTCATTTTTCTAACGGCCGCTAGTGGCGCTTGAGTGTTGCTACCATTAACTGCCCTGTCAAAGCTATATTATTATTATTAAAGCTTTGAAAACACTCTCGGTGTATTGTCTTTCTTTGTAAATATGTGTAACCCATGTATAATATGTATTTGCAACTGTATATTTTTGTAATGTATTTATTTGTATTTATTTTAGACACTTATTCTGATATGTTTTGCACGGATGAACGAAAAATGAGGGGCGGAACAAACGCGGGGTGCCGAGTTTAAGTGGGGACCGCTAAAGGTGAGGGACAGACAAGGAAAGAAGAGGGGGTACAAAGTCGGTAAAAGAAAAAGGAGTTGCGTGAGTAAATGTCTTCATCTGATATATTTTTCCCACCCTTAACTTTGGAAATATACACTTTTTTCCTTGGATTACTTTCAACGGGACCCGGACTCTGCAGGTCTGCATCAAACCTTAAGTACCGGTATCATTTTCCGTTCATTTTGCCGTCTGTGATTTTTGGACTGTGGACTTTAATGAAGGACATTCGCAATGATCGCTGCTTGGCCCTGTGGCTAGGACCTTGACTCAGCCTCTTGGCTGGGAGCAAGTGTCTCGGCCTCTTGGCATTGTAGTGTATTTTGATTTGATCGATAACGGATAATGGATAATTGATAAAGAATATAGAACAATAAACCTCTGCAAAATCCCCCCCCCCATTTAGTTTCAATCGCGGGACTTGAAGTCAGGTTTGGGTTAATTTTGTGTTTGTGTTACATTTTTTAATGTGGGCGCATGCGGCTTATATACAGGTGCGGCTTGTGTAAGTACAAAATCGGTTTTCCTCTTAAAATGTGGTGGGTGCGGCTTATAATCAGGTGCGCTCTATAGTCCGGAATTCACGGTACATTTTCCGGTGTCCTAGTTTGACAGCATTAAGTTTGAGTTTGAGTTGAATGCCCTGGAAAGCTTGCGTGGGCCCTGCGTGTGGGCATGCATTTAAATATAAGTGTACGCTTTGTTTGTTTTTCAAGCTGTTGAGGAACAACCTTCTTTCAGTACTCCTAATGGTGCTATTACAGAAGGCAGCCGGGTCCATTATTAATAGTAAATGACACAGTTCGCTCTCGTAAAGGTCTTAATATTGATCTTTGCCCGACAGCCCCCGCACCCTTAGACTGATCCTAATGATGATGCTTAGCCATTTTTTTCCTCCAAGACGGCACAATCGAGACCGGACACGTATTTACGATGGCTGAGCCATTACGAGGACGAGACATCGCTGCCAGACAGACTTGGAGATTAAAGCAAGGTGTCGGAGGAACGGCTGGCTTCATATTCCTGAAGGTGCCCTCCTCTGACCAATAAAACATATCAAGTCTCTCCCGTAATGTCTCAGCTTAGAAGATGCGGAAAAAGTGGTAAACGACGCTCTTGGTGAAGTGCTGATTTGCAGAGGTGATCACTGATAGTTTTAACCAGCAGGGTTGGGTAGGGTTACTTTAACTGGATTACTTTCGATGACTTTTGGATGACTCCAATACCAAATATGCTAATAAAAGACAAAAGAAACTAAATATGGATAAAATGATGACTCACAACACGCGGTAAGCTTTCTCTCCTGGCTTTGATCAGAACTAACATCAAATGCGACAGAAACAAAAAGAAAATAAATCCAAACAGCTTGCCGACATCATTTTTGCCGTTCCATGTATTCCGTTACTCCCCAAGCCTGCACAAAATGTAGTCATTTTATTCATACAGTGGAACCTCGGTTCTCGACCATAATCCGTTCCAGAATCCTGTTCGAAAAACGATTTGTTCGATCACCGAAATCATTTTTCCCATTAATAATAATGTAAATCGTTTTAATCCGTTCCAACACCCTGAATGTTTACCTTGAATGTTTAACGTAAACATAAAGCTAACCCAGGCTAATCGTACGTCCGCGTTATCGTAGATTTCCGGACGAAAGATGACGCTAACATGAACGTGTAAAAATTAAAAAATCAGGTCGTTTACAAGTCATTTAGCACCCGGGTCTCCACAACAAGTGGTGAGCGGTTCATTGGAAAGGGGGCTCCGTTCCAACACCCTGAATGTTTACTTGAATGTTCAACGTAAACATAATGCTAACCCAGGCTAATCGTACGTTCGCGCTATCGTAATCTTCCATACGAAAGATTACGCTAACATGAACGTGTAAAAATTAAAAAATCAGGTCGTTTAGTCATTTAGCACCCGGTTCTCCACAACAAGTGGTGAGCGGTTCATTGGAAAGGGGGCTCCGTTCCAACACCCTCAATGTTGGGCTCCGTTCCAACACCCTGAATGTTTAACGTAAACTTAAAACTAACCCAGGCTAATCGTACGTTTGCGTTATCCTAATCTTATGAATAAGATTTCTTACCTTTGTGGTGGTCAGCAGAAGGCGCTCGCACACCTCCTTCATATTTGGCTATTATTTCTTTCTTAAATGCAATAGTTGTACGCACTACTTTTCTTTTTTCACCTGTAGCAACTTTGCTGCTTGCACTGACTTTCTTCGGAGGCATAATAAGGGGCTAAAACACCCGTACGCCGCCCTGCATCGCATGACGCATTACCGGCGTTCGAACTCCGATTTTTTGACCGAAGAGCGAAGCAAGAATTTCTCTAAACTTTTTGTCGGACACCGATTTGTTCGAACTGAGAGGCGTTCGAAAACCGAGGTTCCACTGTATTTAGTTTCTTTTGTCTTTTATTAGCATATTTGGTATTGGAGTAATCCAAAAGTAAATGAAAGTAATCAAGTTAAAGTAACCCTACCCAACCCTGTTAATCAGTACTGCAGACGCTTACTGAGCTTCCCCAAGTGTTTTATAGATCTGGCAACCCACCAGATTTTTTTTACACTCCCTTACAAGACTAAGCGTTGGGGAAAAATAGTTGCCTCATATTGCCAACCGTCACAAGCACGATGAATACTAATCACTGGATATATGTCGATTATACGCCCACCTGACCTGCCGAGGCTTTGACTAATACATTTTGGCGATTTCCATTTGTCATCCGCACCTTCTCACCCCCACTTGTCGCTGAACACATTTTGCATGTTGTATTATTTGTCATTCACATCCCAGCACAACTTGCCAAGATGGCGGCGCGCGCGAGTGCAGCGGCTTCATGGTCTCCAGTTTGTCTTTTATTTTTCAGTGTTCTTTTATCCCTCATATTTTCCCCTTCCACTCCTTTCACGACTACAATACCATCCACAACATCCCGAGGGATATACAGAGACCACCGGATCTCCCTGGGAGATCTGCCTGCCGACAAAGACGGAGCAAAAGTAAAAGGCTGCCGGTCGGGTCTAGGCTAAGAAGGCGACCACACAGACCAGCGCTTCCAAGCATGTTCCTAACCAACGCCAGATCCATCGTCCACAAAATGAGTGAATTTGAGCTGCGGATCGCCACCAACAGCTTCACCTGAAATTGCAGTATTTTTGTCATCACGAAGTCCTGGCTTCCCCGACGCCGCAGTCCAACTAGCAGGACGCACGCTTCACCGGCACGACCGAGCCGGAGACTCCGGTAAAAACGGGGGTGGGGGACTATGAGCTTGAGTTGGGCGGCAGCGGCACAGGAGGTAGAGCGCTCGTCTTGGGATCCAGAGATGGCAGTTCGAATCCCGGCTCCTCCGTGTTACATGTCAAAGTGTCCTTGGGTAAGACACTGAACCCCTAATGCCCCCAATAAGCATGTTAGCGCCTTACATGGCTGCACGGCCGCTATTGGGAAATGTGAAGCACACTGTAAAGCGCTTTGGGAAGTCTTGACTTGAAAAGCGCTATATAAATGCATATCATTTCATTTCATTTCAATAACAGCCGAATCATTGACACACACTGCTCACTCGATATAGAGTTTCTAGCAGTATCGTGTAGACCCTTCTATCTACCGAGAGAGCTAACTGTGGTCATTGTGGTTGCTGTTACGTTCCACCCGATGCAAACGTTACCATAGCGCTAAATCTGCCCGCTGCTACCAATAAACAACAGCTTGCACACCCCAACGGAGCTTTTATCGTCGCCGGCGACTTTAATCAGGCATGCTTAAGGACTGTACTTCCCAAATTCATTCAATACGTGGACTAAGCAACCAGGGGAAAAAAAGACTGGACCATGTGTACAATAAGATCAAACATCTAGTTGGATCCGGCCATCTCTGTCTGTCCCTCACCCCCTCATACACCCCCCTCCGGAGGAACACAAAGCCTGCAACAAGGACAGTACAAAACATCTTCTTTGTTCCTTTATCTTCTTTGTTTTCCTTATATGACCAAATATTATGTAAAATTATGCACAAAATGACTTAAAGGAAGAGGGGGAAATAGAACAAAAAAGAAAAAAATAGCAAAATGAAAAAGTCGTGAAAAGCTGAGAAAAAAAGAAACAAAAGGAAGAGAAAAAAAGATTTAGAAAAAAAGCCAGAAAAAAGGAAAAGAAAGAAACAAAGGAAAAAAACAGGGAAAAAGAAGAAAAAGTTTGTGTTGCATTCAAATCATTTCCAATTATATCAAGTGAATCTTGTTGCCATCATTGTACTTGCACTAAAAAATGTGATTAAATACAGTTCTGTATCTTATAACCGACTCAATAAGCCCCCAAAAATGTTAATATTATGTGAGAAAAGATACCAGGGAAAAAAAATTGAAATCTTGAGAAAGAATTGTTGTAAAAACGTTTGTAGGCCGTACAACCTTTGCAATCGTACATTCGTCAATTCATTCAAAAGTGAAAAAATGTTTTGCATTGCCGGAAACTCAGCAAAATGTAACGTGATGTCAAGTTTTGGACATGTTCGATAAAGATTTAGTTGCCACACTTGGGATCGCCGTTGCTCACTGTTGTTTCAAGCGTTGCTCACCGACTTTGTGTGAACGCTCAGACCCGTGGAAAATGACAGGGAACATTGGCTCCAGCACCCCCGCAACCCTAGTACAGTAAATGGATGGATGAATGGGATTTAAACATAATTGTGCAAACATAGGAAACAACGAGTACTACATATTGTCCCAAATTCAAATGAACTTGATCAGTTTTATAGAGGAGTGTAAAGTATTGGTGAATCCACCCCCCAAAAACCTGTAAAGGGAATTATTTAAAAAAGACGAGAGTCATTGCAGCTTTGGTTGAAGGACGAGAGCCATAATCATTCCACTCTGCAACGCTCCGTTGAGCTGCTCTCGTCCAGATCGTCTAATCAAGTCTGTCCGTAGAGATTAAAGCCCGGTTCACGCTTCTGAGTCCAAACGCCGGCGTTGGATGCTGTTACACTGTACTGAACTGTCAGCTGCTTTTTCCCTTTCATCAATTACACAAGCTCCAATGTGACAGTCAGCAGAAAACACCCAGAATGGGATGCAAGAGGAGGGCGATGTTAATTTTCTCGGTATCGTTCCAATAAATGCAAAGCCAGAGCATTGTATTCTATTTTTGGGTCCGAAATATATAGGGCAGAGTCCCAACTACATGTTACCCCAACAGTCCCCATTTTAGCTGTTGATAAAGTTAAAACTTATATAAACTCTATGTTGGCAGAATTAAACAAATAAAAAAAAGCATTAAGGTAAATCAATTTATTAGCATTGTCCAGTGGCCCATCGGGGCCGCCACACTCGCCCCGGCCAGGGCTCCGGCCACACTACTCGCCCCTGTCTGTCTAGTTAACTTCTTTCACACAGGAAACAGATAAATACACCGGAAATGCGACTTCAAAATAAAAGAGTACAAGACTGATAAACGTACAAAAGATGCAATTAGACTGATTATTGAAACGTTACTTCATGTGTGTGTGTGTGTGTGAATATAACTTGTTTTTATATTTAGGAATATAAAAACAAGTTATATTCACACAGTGAATTCTGAGAAATGTTACAACCAAAACGACCAACCTATCAGCTGTAAATCTCTATGAAATGTTCACAGTTGAGACACTTTAGCATGAAAACCTACTGAACAAACTGTAAACACCTGGAAATGCCAGCGAAGAGCCCAGAGCAATTTGATTTGCTGAGTACGAGTGGTGGGCGGATCTCTGCATACACGTTTTCTCTCTTGTCCAGCCACCTCTGCGACTACATCTAACTACATCTGTACCCTTCGTGTTTGCAGTATTTTGTGATATTTTTTACAAAAATTGCACCTCGTTTTGAAAACATTATTTACAACAAGTATGACGGCTAAAATGAGCCTTGACGAGATTAAGTAACTACAGAAGGGAGACCGATTCTAAGTGGTATACTTGTTGATATTGGACACAGGGGCTGGCATTAGAATATAATAGAATAGAATAGAATATACCTTTATTGTCATTGTTACAAAATGGGTTGAACATATTGTGACAACGAAATTGGGCGTGGCACTCCAGTTTCACATTTAACAGTGAGGATAGAAGAAAACAAAGAAGATAAAGGAACAAAGAAGATAAGGTTATAATCTTTTATTGGGGGCGGCAGTAGCCCAGGAGGTAGAGCGGCCATGTAAGGCGCTAACCTGCTTATTGGGGGCATTAGGGGTTCAGTGTCTTACCCAAGGACACTTCGACATCTAACACTGAGTAGCCGGGATTCGGACTGCGATCTCATGATCCCAAGACGAGCGCTCTACCTCCTGAGCTACTGCAAGGTTGGTTTTCTCCGAAAAAAAAAAAGAAAAAAATCCCCCGAGAAGCATCTGCATCGATGGACGTTGCTTGTTGCTAGCTGTCTATTTTGCCCCATAATTCCTGTTTAGAAATAAAGACTATTAAAAATGTTTTCTCCATGCTGTAAAGCAGAGGTGTCAAACTCATTTTGATTCAGGGGCCACACGATAGAACAAACATTCTTTCGGGGGCCGGACTAGTACATTCAAGAGAAAGAAAAAGAGAGATAAAGAAATAAGAGAAAGAGGGAGGGAAAAGAAGAGAGAGGGCGGGACAAAGAAAGAAAAAGAGAGAGAGAGCGTGAGAAACAAGAGAGATAAAAAGAGAAGTCGTGAGAGGGGGAAAGAAAGGGAGAGGAAGAAAGAAATACAAAGAAAAATAGAAAAACAGAAGGAGAGAAAAGAGAAAAGAAAGCGCGAAGGGTAGGAAGAGAGAAAGAGAAAAGGAAAAAATGAAGTTAGAGCAAAAGAAGTTCAAAAGACACACAGAGAGAGAGAAAGAGACAAAGAGCAACAAAGGAAGAGAAAAAGAGACACAGAGTGAAAGAGACAGCGATTGTGAGAAAAGGGGTGGAAAAGAGTGAGAGAGAGAGAGAGAGAGAGAAATAAATAAATAAATAAATACAAGTACAGTGTCTTTGTGAGAGGCACCTAGCTTTGGCAACATCAAGTTGACATATTTCAACCTGCAGCTTGTTTTTCTCTTGCGCTTCTCTGAGCGTTGCCTCGCGGGCCGGTTTCAATCACTTAGCGGGCCTGATCTGGCCCGCGGGACGCCTGTTTGACACCTGTGCCTTAGACTGATGTCTGGTGATGGACAGCCCAAATTAAATAAAAATAGAAAAATTTTGTGTATCATTTCATATTCCACAAACAATATCGCGGCATCACGTTTAGACAAATGGTGACCCATTCAACAAGTTATAAAGATTTTGCTCTTCCCTTTTTAAAGACTTACAAATCAACAGAAAACTGCAACACCGTGCCGGAGACAGACGGAACAAGCCTTTTTAAAATGTCGCTTCTGCTTTATGACTGTTTGATGCTTTCTAGTCCACATAACTCAGCATTAAAACATTTGCAATGGGAGGTTATTTGAGTTCACTTCATCAATTTAAGTACTCGATCTGGACATGTTTTATCCTTCCAGCCGGAATCCCGTGTGTCCATTCCAATAGCAGAAGGTCAAAGCTGTTTTTGGAGATTCTGAGGACCAATTAAGTTGAATATCCACTGCCCTCTGCTGGCTGGAAGTATTAACTGCAATGGAGAGGCTTTAAAGCAGAGGTCTCCGAGCTTTTTCAAGCTGAGAGCTACTTTTTGCTACCAATAAGCGCAAAAGGCACCAGGTTTTGAATAGATAGATAGATAGATAGATAGATAGATAGATAGATAGATAGATAGATAGATAGATAGATAGATAGATAGATAGATAGATAGATAGATAGATAGATAGATAGATAGATAGATAGATAGATAGATAGATAGATAGATAGATAGATAGATAGATAGATAGATAGATAGATAGATAGATAGATAGATAGATAGATAGATAGATAGATAGATAGATAGATAGATAGATGCAAAGAAATATATAGATAGAGATAGTTAGAGATATAGACAGATAGAGATAGTTAGAGATATAGATATAGAGAGATAGTTAGAGATATAGATATAGAGAGATAGATAGAGATAAAGATATGGAGACAGACAGACAGACAGACAGACAGAGACAAAGAAATATATAGATAGATAGAGATAGTTAGAGATATAGACAGATAGAGATAGTTAGAGATATAGATATAGAGAGATAGATAGAGATATAGATCAAAAGATAGATAGAGGTATAGATAGATAGATGTCTAGATATGAAGATATAGAGATGAATAAAGATAGGTATAGAGATAGATAGAGATAAAGATATGGAGACAGACAGACAGACAGACAGACAGACAGACAGACAGACAGATAGATAGATAGATACAAAGAAATATATAGATAGAGATAGTTAGAGATATAGACAGATAGAGATAGTTAGAGATATAGATATAGAGAGATAGTTAGAGATATAGATATAGAGAGATAGATAGAGATAAAGATATGGAGACAGACAGACAGACAGACAGACAGACAGACAGAGACAAAGAAATATATAGATAGATAGAGATAGTTAGAGATATAGACAGATAGAGATAGTTAGAGATATAGATATAGAGAGATAGATAGAGATATAGATCAAAAGATAGATAGAGGTATAGATAGATAGATGTCTAGATATATAGATATAGAGATGAATAGAGATAGGTATAGAGATAGATAGAGATAAAGATATGGAGACAGACAGACAGACAGACAGACAGACAGACAGACAGACAGATAGATAGATAGATAGATAGATACAAAGAAATATATAGATAGAGATAGTTAGAGATATAGACAGATAGAGATAGTTAGAGATATAGATATAGAGAGATAGATAGAGATAAAGATATGGAGACAGACAGACAGACAGACAGACAGACAGACAGACAGAGACAAAGAAATATATAGATAGATAGAGATAGTTAGAGATATAGACAGATAGAGATAGTTAGAGATATAGATATAGAGAGATAGATAGAGATATAGATCAAAAGATAGATAGAGGTATAGATAGATAGATGTCTAGATATATAGATATAGAGATGAATAGAGATAGGTATAGAGATAGATAGAGATAAAGATATGGAGACAGACAGACAGACAGACAGACAGACAGACAGACAGACAGACAGACAGACAGACAGACAGACAGACAGACAGATAGATAGATAGAGTTTTGTGATTGTGGTCAGCAACCATTTTTGACTGATCATACTACCATAAAACCTCGTGTATTACGCGCGCTCAAACTTTGAGTTCACTTGTAGGTAAAACAAATGTGCTTCATACAAATAATATTTTGTGTTTCACGTGATGGAGTGGGCACGGCGTTGGAAATAAGGTTGCAAGAACAGGTGCTGGAAGAAGTTGAAAGCTTTAGATACTTGGGTTGTGATGTGGCTGCAGTTGGTGGAATGGAGTGCATAGAATTGCAGAGTGAATCAAGGAAGCAAGGTTTTGGGTGTTCTGAGGAGAGTGATGAGCAACAAGAGTATGAGTATGGATGTTAAAAGGGGACTGTACGAGAGTGTGTTTGTGCCGACTGTGTTGTATGGTGCAGAGACTTGGAGCCTGAACGCAGATTTGAGAAGGAATTTCAATGTTTTTGAGATGAAGTGTTTGAGGAGTATGTTAGGACAAGATTGGATAGATTGAGAAATGAAATTGTGAGAGACAGAACTCGAGTAGTAGTAGAACTGACCAAGCGTGTGGATAAGAGAGTACTCGGTTGGTCTGGACACATGGAGAGGAGGGATGAGGAGCGAATGTTGAAGAGGATCTACAGAGCAGTGTCAATGGAAGGAGACCGAGAGGAACGCCGCCATTGACGTGGATGGATGGTGTTATGAGTGCACTGCAGGAAAGAGGTCTAAATCTAGTGAAAGCTAGGGCTATTGTTGGTGATAGGAATGAGTGGAGAGGTGTTGTAAAAGGATAGTGGGATGTTTGGGCGCGTTCTAAGAGATGGGCAGGGCACCTGTATGATGCGGCAGGGGTAAACCAGTGAAAGCTGTCGGGCCCTGCTGTTGAACAGAAGAGTGTGTTCTGACATGGCTGCTTTGTTGTGTCCCGTTTCATCTGGAGGGACGAAAGCATGACCAACTCGGGTGCCGAGGTGCTTAACTTGTTTGGATGTTTGGGCATTTGGGTTGGCCTTGGTCCCAAAAAGATTTTTTGTGTGTTTTTTGCTATTTTTTTTCCTTTTTTTTAATTTCTTTGTTACTGTATGTGTTGGTCTTGCTGTCGGTCACCCCTCTCGAGGGATATGACCAGGGTAGATAAATAGATAGACATTTGAATATATTATAGATTTGATCATTTGACTCAGATCTGAAAGTTATTCTTAGAACAAACATCTTAAACGTCTTCATTAAAAGTAGCTGTTCATTACAACCTGATATAATTCTGCAAAACAGATGACCACCTTATTTCCTTGTCCTTTAAATAAACCTCTAAAGGTGACTCATCTCCAAAGCACATGGCGGTCATCCCAGCAGCATTGACACTTGCGCTGACCCAGTTCTCTAAACTGGACCAATTTGAACAATTGCTGGCATTCTGGCTCGACGTGAAGTTTGATCTTCCTTCGCTTGAAGCTCTCGATTTGATTTATTTTCGTTTTCAATGCAATAAAATCTTTTTGCAAGAGGGTTATTAATATCAGCAGAGCTGAGAGGATGTTCTGCACTGTTTGGGCGGCCTGATTCGCATCACCGGACTGAAATGGGAGTGAAAGGGAGGAGGGGGAGTGGCCTCCCTTCAATTCCATCTGTCCTTCCATCATATCCAGACACCTCAAGAAGATTCAGAATGTATATTATTTTTCCCCAAATCCTTTAAATCCAGATTTGGGTGCATGTAACTAGTACACTATTCATCGAATGAAACAGCTAAGTACGGAAACAGTGTCTGTACGATGTCACCAATCACTCAAATGCATCGTTCCAAATATCATTCGGAAGGTTAAAGTCTTGGGATTCAAGAAATGCCAACCATTTCTTAGTTTCCATTTTATTTTTCGCTGGCAACTGTGTGGACAGCAAAGTAAGAATTTCATTGTGCAGGTAAACGGGGTTCTTTACTGTGGATATGACAATAAACACTATGAATTGAATTTAGTTTAAAAATAGACTCATCACAGAAACATCAAGATCGTTCTAAAACAAGATACCGGGAAAATATAAAGCCAGGGTACCTCAACAAAGTTGTTTTGCAGCCATCACCTTCAATAACGATACGCAACCCTGATCATCTTACAACCGTGAGTGTAGTCAATCCAGGAGAGTAAAATATTTACAAATACAGAATAGTAAAAAATGGTTTCTCTATGCCGTAGTGCAACCCAACGTGTGGTTCACATT
This sequence comes from Urocampus carinirostris, assembly GCF_059441175.1. NCBI lineage: Eukaryota > Metazoa > Chordata > Actinopteri > Syngnathiformes > Syngnathidae > Urocampus > Urocampus carinirostris. Next base: position 4,266,811 of record NC_142355.1, read on the forward strand.
CATCTTTTTCGGCCAATTGCAGGCTTTGTTTCGCCCCTTTAGCCTATGCGAGCCTGTAAATGATAAAAAAGATCCGCCCCCTTTACCTCCGAAGAACTTTAGCCAATAGTGACTGATTCAAATGATGATCGACACATTGGTTAGGAAATGAAACGCTGGTGTATATATATCCCAACATACACAGCGGACTACTTCGCCTTCGGGGGAAAATCTAGTCGGCGGCTGCTTGCTTTAGTTGCAAGACTTTGCGACTTAATATTGATCCATATATAAGGCGCACTGTATTATAAGGCGCATGGTCAGCTTTTGAAAAAAATAAAGGCTTTTAGGTGCGCCTTATAGTTGTGAAAATATGGTAATCCAGAACAGGAAAGGAACACCTTTGACATGATGTATTTAAAGAACCATAAACAGGCAGATGGTTCGGCGTTGCCGATAGAAGATTGGATTCGGCCACTTAGAATGGTTGGTGGTCGTAAGCTGCAGTACCCAATTTGGCTGCCAGAGGGCGTTTCAAAACCAGACCACACAAAAGATAGATAGATAGATAGATGTCTAGATAGATAGATGTCTAGATAGATGTCTAGATAGATGTCTAGATAGATAGATAGATGTCTAGATAGATGTATAGATGTCTAGATAGATGTCTAGATAGATGTCTAGATAGATGTCTAGATAGATAGATAGATAGATAGATAGATGTCTAGATAGATAGATAGATGTCTAGATAGGTAGATAGATGTCTAGATAGATGTCTAGATAGATAGATAGATGTCTAGATAGATGTCTAGATAGATGTCTAGATAGATGTCTAGATAGATAGATACATGTCTAGATAGATGTCTTGATAGATAGATAGATGTCTAGATAGATGTCTAGATAGATATAGAGATAGATAGATAGATCGATAGATAGATACTTTATTCATCCCCGCAGGGAAACATCACATAAGCAGATGTTTATCAAGTTTGTTGAATTTATTGGTGGTTCCTTTGACAGAAAACCTAGCTAAAGATATTCGCAAAGGCCTAAATTACCACTATGTTTATTCACAAGGAAATTGGTTCAGCTGTACAAACACACGCACACACACGCTAATATATATATTGATAGATTAGATAAATATTGTTGCTTTTGTCTATGTTCCCATTGTAAGTTGCGTCATTTTATTCAAAACAACCCTATAGATTAGTTAAAGCCTAAGCCCACTGACAGGTTTTAAAAAAAACTCACCAGTAATGGGTTATTTTTTATATATATATATATATATATATATATATATATATATATATATATACATACATATACAGCAAAAATGCCACAGCTGTATCCATCCTTATATAGTGTAAATCAGGCAAGCCATGTACACAATCAACGGAAACATACAGTGAAAAAAATAAGTAATTGAACACCTTGCTGTTTTGCTATTCCTCCCATTTAAAAATTATGGAGGGGTCTGAAATTTTCATCGTAGGTGCATGTCTACTGTGAGAGAGATAAACTAAAAAGAAAAATGCAGAAATCACAATGCATGATTTCTTATCAATTTATTTGTGTGATACCGCTGCAAATAAGTATTTGTACACCTGTGTATCATCTAGAATTCTAACCCTGAAAGACCTGTTAGTCTGTCCATTAGAAGTCCACCTGCACTCCATGTATCATCCTGAATCAGATGCACCTGGTTGAGGTCCTTAGGTGCATAAAGACACCTGTCCACCCCATACAACAGGTAAGACTTTAACTTGCAACATGGCGAAGACCAAAAAGCTGTCCAAAGACACCAGAGACAACATTGTACACCTCCACAAGGCTGTAAAAGGCTACGGAGCAATTGCCAAGCAGCTTGGTGAAAATAGGTCCACTGTTGGAGCAATCATTAGAAAATGGAAGAAGCTAAACATGACGGTCAATCTCAATCGGAGTGGAGCCCCATGCAAGATATCACCTTGTGGGGTCTCAATGATTCTGAGAAACGTGAGGAATCAGCCCGGAGTTGGTCAATGACCGGAAAAGAGCTGGGACCACTGTTTCCAAGGTTACTGTAGGTAATGCACCAAGACGTCTTGGTTTGAAATCATGCATGGCACGAAAGGTTCCCCTGCTTAAACCAGCACAAGTTAAGACCTGTCTTGAGTTTGCATATGACCATTTGGATGATACAGAGGAGCCATGGAAGGAGGTTTGTAGTTAGATGAGACCAAAATAGAACTTTTTGGTCATAATTCCACTAAGCGTGTTCGGAGGAAGAAGAATGAAGAGTACAATCGGAAGAACACCATCCCTACTCAGAAGCATGGGGGTGGTAGCATCATGCTTTGGTGGTGTTTTTCTGCACATGGCACAGGATGAGTGCACTGCATTAAAGAGAGGATGACTGGGGCTGTGTATCGTGAGATTTTGGGGAATAACCTCCTTCCTTCAGTCAGAGCATTGAAGATGGGTCGTGGCTGGGTCATCCAACACAACAACGACCTGAAGCAAACAACCGGGAAAAGCAAGTAGTGGCTCCCTAGGAAGCCTATCAAGGTTCTAGCATGGCCCAGCCAGCTTCAAGACCTGAACCCAATCGAAAATCTTTGGAGGGAGCTCAAACTCAGTGTTTCTCAGCGACAGCCCAGAAACCTGACTGATCTAGAGAAGATCTGTGTGGAGGAGTGGGCCAAGATCCCTCCTACAGTGTGTTGGTGAAAGACTACAGGAAACGTTTGACCTCTGTAATAGCAAACAAAGGCTAGCGTACCAAATCTTAACATTCATTTTCTCAGAATACTTATTTGCATCTATATCACACAAATAAATGGCTAAAAAAATCGTGCATTGTGTTTTCTGAATTTTTCTTTTTAGTTTATCTCTTTCACAGTGGACGTGCACCTACGATGAAAATGTCAGACGCCTCCATGATTTCTAAGTGGGAGAAATAGCAAAATAGCAGGGTGTTCAAATACCTATTTTCTTCACTGTAGCAATAAGCACACTTTTGAGTGACAACAAACAAGCACGGTCCTTCGTTGATTTAGTGAGTGAGACGAATGAAATTGTTCTTATTAATTCGTATTTGCGTAATGACGTCGCTCGAACGTAGAACAACAATTTGGGGAGAGTTTACAGTTAAGACTGCACTTGTCAACAAAAGTTCCAAGAATAATCAAAATAAAACAACCCAAAATAGCTTGCATTATATTTTTATCCTTGTGGCTTATGACAGAAGCAGAAGATGCTCTGACTCAACTTTTTAATTAAAAAAAAAAACACCTTACTCTCATTTCGTAGAATTATGTGATATTATAGATATGCTATTTCATGCTATTTCACCTGAAAAAAAGAAGTATTTCATATACCGGTATATCTCATCTCATTAGCTGCACCGCTTATCCTCAGTAGGGTCGCGGGGGTGCTGGAGCCCATCCCAGCAATGGTCGGGCAGTGGGCAGGGGACACCCTGAACTGGTTGCCAGCCAATCGCAGGGCACACAGGGACAGACAACTCGCTCGCTCATTCACACCTAGGGACAATTTGGACCGGCCAATCCACCTGAAATGCATGTCTTTGGAATGTGGGAGGAAACCGGAGTGCCCGGAGGAAACCCACGCAAGCACGGGGAGAACATGCAAACTCCGCACAGGAAGTCTGGTAGCTGGATTTGAACCCACACAGGAGGTTCCCAAGACCTTAGAACTGTGCCGCACAAGCGCTAACCACTGCGTCGCCGTGCTTTCATATATATATATATATATATATATATATATATATATAAAAATATATGTAACGGGTGTAATAAGCACCAAAATATCGTGTCTTGCCATTGGCAGCTTGTTGTAGACTGCCAAAAACCCCCACCTTCCTGTCGCAAAGTCTAAAGCCAAACCAAATCTTAACACATACCAGCAGGTGGCACTGTTGGACTCATCATTGCAGGACACTTATACAGAAACTATACAACATATTTCAGCAGGAATTTCAATAAAACTAAAGTTATTATTAAACCCGGTACAATAATAACTTTTGTTTTATATATATATATATATATATATATATATATATATATATATATATATTAGGGTTGGGTAGGGTTACTTTAACTGAATTACTTTCAATTACTTTTGGATTACTTCAATACAAAATATGCTAATAAAAGACAAAAGAAACTAAATATGAATCAAATTATGACTCACAACACGTGGTAAGCTTTCTCCCCTGGCTTTGATCTCTTTGATCTCCGGCAAAACTAACATAAAATGCGACAGAAACAAAATGAAAATAAATCCAAACAGCTTGCCAACATCATTTTTGCCGTTCCATGTATTCCGTTACTCCCCAAACCTGCACAAAATTTTGTCATTTTATTCATATTTAGTTTCTTTTGTCTTTTATTAGCATATTTGGTAATGGAGTAAACCAAAAGTAATAGAAAGTAATCAAGATAAAGTAACCCTACCCAACCCAGTATATATATATATTGTGTTGATTTTCATCTTCAATGTAAAGATAAGCGTCTGTCAGTGTAAAAATATCCCAGAAGGTGTTTGTTCTCGTTCTTGCGCGCTCTCGCTGGCTTCTTCACACCATTTCCCTCTGCAGCTCAGTGTTAGAAAGCAACAGATAAATGCTTACTTTATTGCGCTAATTGAAATATGTGAATAGCAAGTACTTTTGGCACTCAGTGGATAAAGAAATCTACACATTCTTGTCCTCAGGTCAGTTTAGAGCAGGGGTGTCAAACTCATTTTAACTCGGGGGCCACGCGATAGAACAAACATTCTGTCGGGGGCCGGACTAGTAGATCAAAGAGAAAGAAAAAGAGATAAAAAAATAAGAGAAAGAGGAAGGGAAAAGGAGAGAAGGCAGGACAAAGAAAGAGAGAGGGAAAGAGCGGGAGAAACAAAAGAGATAAAAAGAGAAGTCGTGAGAGGGGGAAAGAAAGGGAGTGGAAGAAAGAAATCCAAAGAGAAATAGAAAGACAGAAGGAGAGAAAAGAGAAACGAAAGCGCAAAGGGTAGGAGGAGAGAAATAGAAAAGAGAGAAAAGGAAAAAAGGAAGTTAGAGCAAAATAAGTTAAAAAGACACAGAGAGAGAAAAAGACAAAGAGTTACAAAGGAAGAGAAAAAGAGACACAGTGAGTGAAAGAGACAGAGAGTGGTAGAAAAGGGTGGAAAAGAGGGAGAGAGAGAGAGAGAAAGAAAAAGAAATACAAGTACAGTGTCTTTGTTCGAGGCACCTTTCTTTGGCAACATCAAGTTTGCATATTTCAACCTGCAGCTTGTTTTTCTCTTGCGCTTCTCTGAGTGTTGTCTCGTGGGCCGGATTCAATCCCTTAGCGGGCCTGATCTGGCCCGCGGGCCACCTGTTTGACACCTCTGGTTTAAAGTTTCTGAAATCATACAGATATCCATCCATCCATTATCTGCCCCGCTTATCCTCAGTAGGGTCGCGGGGGTGCTGGAGCCCATCCCAGCTATCTTCGGGCAGTGGGCAGGGGACACCCTGAACTGGTTGCCAGCCAGTCGCAGGGCACACAGGGACAGACAATTCGCTCACTCATTCACACCTAGGGACAATTTGGACCGGCCAATTAACCTGACATGCATGTTTTGGGAATGTGGGAGAAAACCAGCCCTCGTTAGCAGCCTGCTAGCCTGCCGTATTTATTGGTTTATCCGGCCGGGTCGACGGTTTTCGCTGAAGCCGTTTTTCGGTGTTTGTTCCAGGCAGGGTTGGGTAGGGTTACTTTAACTGGATTACTTTCAATTACTTTTGGATTACTCCAATAGCAAATATGCTAATAAAAGACAAAATAAACTAAACATGAATAAAATGCTGACTCACCACACGTGGTAAGCTTTCTCCCCTGGCTTTGATCTCTTTGATCTCCGGCAAAACGAATATAAAATGCGACAGAAACAAAATGAAAATAAATCCAAACAGCTTGCCAACATCATTTTTGCCGTTCCATGTATTCCGTTACTCCCCAAGCCTGCACAAAATGGAGTCATTTTATTCATATTTACTTTCTTTTGTGTTTTATTAGCATATTTGGTATTGGAGCAATCCAAAAATAATTTAAAGTAATCCAGTTAAAGTAACATAATAAGAACATAATAAGAACATAATAATAACATGATAAGATGGTATTTTAGAAACACATTTTAAACAGGTGCCTTCTGCACTAATAAGTAACAAAAGGAAGTCCTTGCTCAAGGGCATCACCACAAGCATCTTGTCGAAAGCCAAAAAAAATCTATGTATGCAACTGAACCAACTGCAAGTTTACAGAAGCTTTAGCTCAATATCCTTCAAGCACTTTAGCCTGAGCGGGGATGGACAGTTTCGGGAGGCGTTTCAAAACTGCAGTGACTCAGCATTAGAGAATTTGTTATATTTTAACCCCTCCAACTTTATACAAAGAAAAACACGTTTCCAGAAACGTTTTTTTCCCAGTTTGCAGATGTGTGTTGTTGTAAGGATGCTAACACTAATTACCGTATTTTCCGCACTATAAGGCGCACCTAAAAGCCTTAATTTTTTTCAAAAGCTGACCATGCGCCTTATAATACAGTGCGCCTTATATATGGCTCAATATTAAGTCGCAAGGTCTCGCAACTTACGCAACAGCCGCCGACTCGATTTTCCCCCGAACGTGGAGTAGTCCGCGGTGTGTGCTGGGATTTATATACCGGCGTTTCATTGGCTAACCAATGTGTCAATCATCATTTGAATCGATCGCTATTGGCTGAAGTTATTCGGAGCCTCGGATAGGCTAGAGCAGACCTGGGCGCTCCGGTCCTGGAGGGCCATACGTCCTGCCAGATTTTGAAGTTTGCTCTTCTTTAACTCAGGTGATACAAATTATAACCTCGTTAGCAAGCTAGCAAGTGCTCGTTAACGATACTGGTGATTGGAATCACCTGTATTGGATCAGAGAAACCTCAAAAATCATGCAGAACATACGGCCCTCCAGGACCGGAGTGCCCAGTTCTGGGCTAGAGGGCCAAAACAAACCCTGCAATTGGCCGAAAAAGATGTGTCAATCATCAGTTAAATCGATCGCTATTGGCTGAAGTTATTCGGAGCCTCGGATAGGCTAGAGGGCCAAAACAAACCCTGCAATTGGCCGAAAAAGATGACTCTGAATAGCAAGCTTGCTAAAGTACGCCATAAAGAAACATCTTTCATTAGTCTGTATTTGTAAATATTTTACTCTCCTGGATTTACTACACTCACGGTTGTAAGAAGACCATGATTGCGTATCATTATTGAACGTGAGACCTTAGGTGAGCTATGCGGCTTTATATTTTCCCGGTATCTTGTTTTAGAACGATCTTGATGTTGCTGTGATGAGTTGAGTGAATTCAACTCAATTCCGAGTGTCTATTGTCATATGCACAGTAAAGTTGCGAGCGAAAAAGAAAATAGAAACTAAGTAATGGTTGGCATTTCTTGAATCCCAAGACTTTAACCTTCCGAATGATGGAACGATGCATTTGAGTGACATCGTACGGACACCGCATCCGCACGTGTTCTCGACACGTATTTGCGTCTTTGCAAGCTTTGGGAATGTTAAGGGGGTAATAAGTTGGACTGAACGATCTGACTGTTTTGTCGACGTTCCCATTGTAGCGCCTTATAATCCGGTGCGTCTTATGTATGTCAAATAAAGGGCCAAAAACTATTTTTTCGGGGTGCGCCCTATAGGCCGCTGCGCCTTATGGCGCGGAAAATACGGTAATTAACACATTTACATATTAGGATTATTTTCCCGTTTACACTCTTGTTTTCTTCTGACCCATTCCTGTGCTCAATGTGCAGCTCTCTGTAGTGAGTCTAGCTCTGGGGTCGGCAAACCGAGGCTCAGGAGCCACATAGGTGGCTCCCTGGTGCTTTTCTAAAAATGTTTTACAAATTGAAACAGATTGGGAAGGAAATATAATATTCTTTTAATATAGTTTCTGTAGGAGGGCAAACATGACACAAAAAATGTGTAAAAATGTGTAGAATAAATACCATATTAAAACTACATTTTCTCATTTACCTGCTTGTTTTTTTCTCCACCGTGTTTCCTGTGTTGGGGGCTCGAAACGTGAGCTCTGCCTCTTTTAAAGTGGCAGCGTCACAATGGAACTCAACCTCACGCTACTGCCCCAATTTAAACACAGGAGTCTTAATTAAACGCACCAGTATCATGTGTCTCCGTACTACAAGTCTAGAGCGCTTTGCGGCATTAAAATATCCCAAATGAGGGAAACTGCACAGGTGCAGGAATGCACACAAGTCAATGGATTAAGTGTGTTACGCATTAATATATATATATGGTCCCTAGTTCACGGAAATCCGCTTAGTAGTATATATATATATATATATATATATACCACAGCAATATCCCCCTAGTGGGAGGTGGCTAGAGACCTTTCTGACTCTTTTTGGGAGATCGATTGAGAGGAGGGGATTCCCTGCCCCCTCGCTCAACCCAACTGAGGTGTTGGGAGTCATTAGGTGACCAAACCCCCCAATTCCAACCCCTAATGCTGGACAGGGAGGCAACGGGTACCAATGTTTAAGATTCATCACCAACTCCATCAAAACCTGTCTGCTCCCTCCCCATCTGAATTTCCTTCTACTTGTCACTTCTTCTCCAGTTTTGCTCCACCCACGACTGCTGAATTATCCAACCTCATACTCAAATCCAAGCCCACCACTTGCCAGCTCGATCCCCTCCCTTCATCCCTTGTTAAATCCTGCCTCCCTTCCCTGCTTCCTCTCATATCTGCCATTATCCACTCCTCACTCTCTTCTGGTATTGTCCCATCACTTTTCAAAACCGCTGCTGTTACCCCTACGCTGAAAAAACATGGTGCTGACCCCAACAACTTTGACAACCTCCGCCCCATCTCCAACCTTCCATTTATTTCAAAAATCCTTGAAAAAACTGTTGCTGACTCCGGTTTAGTCTCCATCCTCATCCTCCTAGACTTGAGCACCGCCTTCGACACAATCTCTCACCCTATCCTCCTCAATAGACTCTCCTCCATTGGTCTCACCCATACTCCCCTCAGTTGGTTCCATTCCTACCTCACTGGCCGCACTCAGTTTGTCCAGCTGAAATCCTTCACCTCAAAGCCCTCCCTAGTCACCACAGGTGTTCCCCAGGGATCTGTCTTAGGTCTTCTTCTCTTCATCGTCTACCTCTTGCCTCTTGGTCATATCCTCCGCAAATTTAATATCCACTTTCACTGCTTTGCTGATGACACCCAACTCTACCTCTCCTGCAAACCAAACTCCATACTCCCACCTCCCTCCCTCACCTCTTGCCTTTCCGAACTCAAAACATGGTTCACAACAAACTTTCTTAAATTAAATGCCAATAAAACAGAATTCCTCCTTCTTGGCACCAAATCCACTTTATCCAAAGTAAACAATTTCTCTCTCAACATCGACAGCTCCTTAGTGTCCCCCTCCCCCCAGGTCAAGAGTCTGGGTGTCATCCTGGATAGCATGCTTACCTTCCACTCACATATCAACACCATCACCCGCACTGCTTATTTCCACCTCCGCAATGTTACCAGACTCCGCCCTTCCCTCACCCCCCGCACCACTGCTATTCTCGTCCACAGTCTTGTCACATCCCGCCTTGACTACTGCAATGCTCTCCTCTTCGGCCTTCCTCAAAAGTCCCTCCATAAAATTCAGCTGGTTCAAAACGCCTCTGCTCGCATCATCACAAAAACATCTTCCCAGCAGCACATTACCCCCATCCTCCAACAACTACACTGGCTTCCTGTTCAGCATCGCATCAGCTACAAACTGTTCCTATATACATATATGGCCATTCACAACCTGGCTCCTCCTTACCTGTCCGACCTTCTCCAGGTGCACGTCCCCACTCGCTCCCTCAGATCCTCGTCCTCCCTACGACTGTCAGTGCCCCCTGCCCATCTGAGCACCATGGGAGCCAGAGCCTTCAGTTGCGCTGCTCCCAAGCTTTGGAACAATCTACCCCCGGACCTCCAAAACTGCACACCTCTCTCCACTTTTAAGTCCCGTCTAAAAACACACCTGTTCAGGACTGCCTACAACACATAGCTTCTCCATTTCCTATGTTTTTATGATTTTATGTCTTGTTTTTATTTATTATTTCGCTTACAACTTTTTAAATTGTATTTTTTCCATTGTCTGTACAGTGTCCTTGGGTGACCTGAAAGGCACTTTTAAATAAAATGCATTATTATTATTATTATAATGTTTAAGTCTTAGGTATGACTCGGCCGAGGCTTGAACCACAACCTCCCAGTCTCAGGGCGGGCGCCATACCCCCAGGCCCACCGAGCTGGTTTCTTTTTAGAGAACCGGCTTTTTCGGCTCAACTCATTAAAGTGAGCCGGCTCTCATACGGCTCACTTGCTTTGATGCATTATATTACGAATGATTATGTTGTATAAAGAAGTTGAGGAAAAAAAGGTATAAAGGAGAAAATGAAAAAAGACAGGTTTATGGTGATCCCTTTTAATCAGTATATTACCAACAATAATTTAATGCAGAAAATGAATTCCTAATCTCATCTCTCATCATCTGCACCGCTTATCCTCAGTAGGGTCGCGGGGGTGCTGGAGCCCATCCCAGCAATCATCAGGAGGTGGGCAGGGGACACCCTGAACTGGTTTCCAGCCAATCGCAGGGCACACGGGGACAGACAACTCACTCGCTCATTCACATGTACACCTAGGGACAATTTGGACCAGCCAATCCACGGGGAGAACATACAAACTCCGCACAGTAAGTCCGGTAGCTGGATTTCAACCCACACAGGAGGTTCCCGAGACCTTAGAACTGTGCCGCACACGCGCTAACCACTGCGCCGCCGTGCTGCCCGAATTCCTAATTTGAATAAGAAAATATATTGTTCTACATAATTATATCTGCCTGTATTTTTTCCTTCTACAGTGAACGTCCAAGCGACTTCATTTTTGAACTTTTTTTATAATAAACCTCATTCATGTCGAGCAACTCAGTATCTCACAACAAAATGTTAATTAACAATATATATGATATCACGGGCAGCACGGCGGCGCAGTGGTTAGCACTTGTGCGGCACAGTTCATGTCATGGGAACCTCCTGCGTGGGTTCAAATCCAGCTCCAGACTTCCTGTGCGGAGTTTGTATGTTCTCCCCGTGCTTGCGTGGGTTTCCTCCGGGCACTCCGGTATCCTCCCACGTTCCAAAAACATGCATTTCAGGTGAATTGGCCGGTCCGAATTGTCCCTAGGTGTGAATGAGCGAATGAGTCGTCTGTCCCCGTGTGCCCTGCGATTGGCTGGCAACCAGTTCAGGGTGTCCCCTGCCCACTGCCCGAAGATGGCTGGGATGGGCTCCAGCCCCCCCGCGACCCTAATGAGGATAAGCGGTACGGCTAATGAGATGAGATGAGATGAGATGTACAATATAACATGTTAAACTACATAAATAAACATGTTTGAAAAAAAAAAAGATTTTTTGTATTTTGTAAGGGAAAATACGACAGTTTGTAAGGGACACTAAATTTCGGGGACCCATAGATCTCTGTTGGGACCCATAGATTTTTGATTTTCAGAGGTAAAATGAACACCGAGTGCATAGAATGTGAGAGGCCAGTTCAATAAACACATCATGTTTAACTGACTGAGAGAAGGACAAGTGAGGGAGGAGAAAATAGAAACGTAAGAGATAGATGCGCATTAGCATTTAACCCTTTTCGCGCCCGGCAGGCTGCTTTGGCTTGTCAACAGCTCCAACTCAATAATCAATCACACGGAGGCGAGAGGCGCAAACAGCTCGACGAGGCAAATCCTCGGCTCGCTCCAAAAATAACTGGGCCGAGTGTTTGATTTGTGCTTTTCTCGTGTCCCAGAAAACAAGACGACGACGGCGGAACGCCGCTTTCATGACACCCGAGTGGGAACATGTTCACTGAGATCAACGCTAAACAGTACTTTAAGCCCCGTTTGGAGTTTGCGGCGCCTAACTGCAAAAATGCTCGCCTCAGTCGTAACATTAGGTACGCTTCGTCGTCAGATGACAGCCAATATCATCTAACTGCCGTACAAGAGGGTAATGGCAATGTCACACTGGTTTGAAATGAAATTACCGTAAATTCCGGACTATAAGCCGCTACTTTTTTCCCAAACTTTCAACCCTGCGGCTTATTCAGTGATGCGGCCAATTTATGTAATTTCTCTAACGGCCGCTAGCGGCGCTCGAGTGTTGCTACCATTAACTGCCCTGTCAAAGCTATATTATTATTATTAAAGCTTTGAAAACTCTCTCGATGTACCGTCTTTCTTTGTAAATATGTGTAACCCATGTATAATATGTATTTGCAACTGTAAATTTTTGTAATGTATTTATTTGTACTTATTTTAGACACTTATTCTGATATGTTTTGATCGGGTGAACGAAAAATGAGGGGCGGAACAAACGCGGGGTGCCGAGTTTAAATGCGGACCGCTAAAGGTGAGGGACAGACAAGGAAAGAAGAGGGGGTAAAAAGTTGGTTAAAGAAAAAGGAGTTGCGCAAATTATGTGTTCATCTGATATATTTTTCCCACCCTTACCTTTGGAAATATACACTTTTTTCCTTGGATTACTTTCAACGGGACCCGGACTCTGCAGGTCTGCATCAAACCTTAAGTACCGGTATCATTTTCCGTTCATTTTGCCGGCTGTGATTTTTGGACTGTGGACTTTGATGAAGGACATTTAGTTTCAATCGCGGGACTTGAAGTCGGGTTTGGGTTAATTTTGTGTTTGTGTTACATGTTTAAATGTGGGCGCAGGCGGCTTATATACAGGTTCGGTTTTCCTCTTAAAATGTGCTGGGTGCGGCTTATAATCAGGTCCGCTCTATAGTCCGGAATTTACGGTAATAAAAGTAAGGCAGAAGAGCTACACACATTATTTAAAAAAAGATTCATTATTTTGCATATTTTAGAGCTTTTACAACACCTAAGACTTATAACATTGGTAAAATGGCGGCGCCCTCTGTTGGCTGCGGCTGCATCGGCTCGCTACAACGGGTCAGGTGTATCGACATTTCGTTCTGTGTACATTGTTACAAAGAATGACAATACAAAGGAAATTATTATTATTATTATTATTACAATACAAAATTCTTATAAACTCAAAAGACACAAATACGGTATGTAAACATGCAGGGAATGGTCCAAACACAGGATTCCTACGGCTAAAAGCAAGTTAAATTCAAGACTTTTAAAGACATTTATAATGCCTTTTAAAATTAAATTTAGGACCAAGTTGATAAAATCCATACTTGCTAATGTAGTGTAGAGCAAATAAGCCTAGCACAAAATGGACTTCCTAGTAACTCAGAACTTTGGAAGGGATGGAACTACTGCGTCCCCTTTTTGACAGTTCCCGAACGTACCAATTCACCATGTATCATAATGAAATCTGATAACATGAAGTTTTGAATGTAATCAAAACATCCAAGGTTATGTATTGATAAAATAATGTTCTCAGCGTACGTAATCATGTCAATTGGAGGGGCATCCTCAAGTACAGAACATAACACAAATACAGTATCTTACTTCTTTGGCTTTCTAACAAGTTTTGCAACTTCAAAGACTGTCACCCGATACTGCGAGTATCAGATATCAAAGACCATGCCCATAGAGGCATGATCTGGTCAAGCGTCCCTGATCCATATGAAAAAAAGGAGCTGATCGATAGCTCGCTTTTTTTCTATGGCCTTGCATGATGGCCGCGCCAAGCGGCCGAGCGGGCTGGACTGCATATGGGCCACTTGTTGAGACCACACGGAGCACGAGAGCAAATCTCTCCGCAACAACAAGTAAGGACGGTTTCAGATTTAACACAATGTTTCCTGGTTCTTGGGAATGAGCGTTTTTTTTTCTGTACAAGGGAATCTCCTCAAATCGACTAGCATTATAGCAGGTAACTTTTGTGCTAGTAACTTTCGAAAAATCCCATAATCTCCGGCGCCTTCCGCCCCTCCTTTTTTTTATGATTGATTCTCTGTGTTCATAAATTGTGTATGCTATTTCAAACGGCCTGGTTCATGGATTCCACCTTCTTGGGATTAGTAATTCATATCAGAACTCAAAAAACTCAAGTAATAACAATTTATCTTTTATCAGTGTAGGAAATTCTAGCATCCTTCAGAGAGAAAAAAGATGTATGGTGGAGCACAAGCAACATCTAGAGGCAAAGTAGTTTACTGATTGCAGTAAAGAAGAATTTGTTTCAATCCTAATGATTTTCAAAATTAAAGCTAGGAAAATCCCAACAGTAGGTTGTCTTGCATGCAAATGAGTGGGTAATGTTAGAGTCGGGGAACATTGCACGGAATAAGTCTCCAACTTTCTCATTTGACTCAAATGACAGGTGTTCCGTCTCGTTGTTCAAAGACCAAAGAACCTCAGCTTTCACAGTAGGCATACTGCCAAATGTCCGAAGATGTTATTCTGCTGCTTTCCCTGTTGTTATCGGGCATCTGGGTCGGGGCACGTTGTAAACAAGAAACTGATAGAACTGGAAAATACCTGGTGCCTGTTGGAAACCCATTTTTGAAGCGCTTTGCAGGTGTGACTCCAACGCCTTGACTACCATTGGACAGAGTTTAAAGAAATTCTTGCACACAATACACCGTGCCCCTTACACATTACCTGGCACAGCCTTTGGCCATGGTAAAAAACGTTTGTCAGACAGCTACTTCTCATCAAATTGAAACTTTCCCAGGGTCCAGTGTTCATTTTACCTCTGAAAAGTGATGAGTCCCGGGGACTTGCATGCTCAAAAATCTATGGTCCCAACAGAGATCCATAGGTCCCCAAAATTTAGTGTTATCGAGGTTGAAATTGTAAATCGGCGACAAATATATAATAAAAATCTATATATTCATTCAGTTTTAATCATCAAATTATGAATTCATTTTCTGCATCACATTATTGTCGGTAATATACCGATTAAAGGGATAACCACAAACCTGTCTTTTTTTCATTTCATTTCTTCTTTTATACTTCCTTTTTTTCTTAACTTCTTTATACAACATAATCATTCGTAATATAATGCATCAAAGCAAGTGAGAGCCGGCTCTCTTGAATGAGTTGAGCCAAAAAAGCCGGTTCTCTAAAAAGAGACGGACCTTTCACCACACAACTCGAGATCGGCGTGCAGACGAAAACTCGAACCGCGAGACCAAAACAACAATGGCGGATCTGCCTGACGAAAAGTTTGGAGTGCAGTAAATCTTTGTTAAAAAAAGTAATCGGGTAATAATGACAATTTTGTGGCAAAAAGGTTGCGTCCCGGGGACGCACGTTGATTTGAGACTATGCGTCCCCAGCAAAAATGATGCGTCTAGGACGCAGGGACGATGGCAAACCAGAACACTGAGGGTCCAAAGTAAATGTGTCGGTCCAAAGTTCCTTTGTGTATTGAAGTAGACCTAAGAAAAGTGTTGTTCCTGAAGTCCTTACTAAAACCAAATCACCGTTTTGATGGTTCCGTTATTGTGGTCAGCGATTGCCATAAAAGTACAGACACTCCCCTACTTACGACCATCCGGCTTACGAAATCGGGATGTTAAAAAATATCCGGACATTGCTGTAAGTTAGATTTTGTATCGTGTGCACCTTTTTCCAAGTAGAGGACAGTATTGTAGTGCTTCTTTTGGCCGAGTGGCGCCGTGAGAGGTCACCCAGCATCCACACTGAAATAGAAATTCCGCTTATACTTCCTAGTTTGTGTTTAAACATACTACGTGTACTGTAGCTCTAGCACGCTAAGAACTTTGACATTTTTATTGTTTAATATCTCTTGCATCCATTCAATCTGGTCTATGTAAAGTGTAAAGAAGACGCGAGCCGTTTCTTTTGAAATGAAAGTGGAATAAGAAAGTTTGATGCGGTTGAGAAATTGGTTGGATCGCTTTTTTTCGGCCACTTTCTACCACAGGGGAGGAAGTTGCCTAACTTTTGAAGCTCATCTTCCAAAAGGAGGTTAAACTCAACTTTTTGTTGTCTTCATAGAGCATATAATTTAATGAAATCTTTATTTTTAGTGCAAAACAATACAGGTTACTTATACAAGCCTTAAACATACTTATATAAACCATAAACATACAAAATATAGCACTGAAGCAACTTAAGAACAAATTCAACTTACGAACAATTGTCCGGAACTTAACTCGTTCGTAAATAGGGCGGTGTCTGTAAATCAGTGAATTAATAAAAAAGACAATTGATAAATGTTACTCAATTTCTTTAGTTCAAACAAATATAAATCTTTTTTATGTGTTTTCAAAATTTTAATGCCAATTAAGGCGTTTTCTTTTTCAGAATATTGAATTCAATGCCTTTTTAAGACTTTTAAAGGCTCCGCAGGAACCCTTGAACATTATCTCTATTCTGGTTTGCGGGCCAATCAATATAATTTGTTTACATGACTATCAATAAGAGTCAATTACACATTAATGGGTTTTGAAAATATCCCAAAATCAAGGGCCGAAGCAAGAGTGACGTCAATATGCAAGAACAATGTTTTACCTGTTTACATTCAACATTTTTTTGTTCATATAAGTCAAAACTATGAAGCCGTCTTTGTTTCCTCGCCCCAAATTGTGATTTGTTTACATCTATTGTGTTTACAAGTTATGCTTACACGTTTTGTTTATGTACTGACAAGATAGTGGACAGACAGACAGACAGACAGACAGACAGACAGACAGACAGACAGACAGACAGACAGACAGACAGACAGACAGACTGTGTCTACTATTTGGGTGAAAAAAAATTGTAATGAATAAATAAAACTATTAAGAATCACATTAACACTAGTTGGTACAGAGACACATAACCACTCTTTATTGTTAATCCAACGCATGGTCTTTAAATTTGCTTCCTCTTCCAAATATCTCTATAAAATTTAAAGTCCTGCCACTTCAAATGGTTCTACTCCTTCAGGGAAGCTTAGGAACCAAACACACCAATCATCCATCCATCTGCCTTTCCATCTGTCATCTGTGAATGCAAGCATTTTGAATATTCAAGCATTTAATCATTTATCCCATTATCACCTACAGCAGAGGTTGGGAATGTATGGGTCACGAGCCAGGTGTGGCCCTTTTTTTACATCTGGCTCGGAGATAAAATTCACTGTTTTAACACATTTAGGCTGGGGTTACGGCGCCATGTTTCGACTACTAGCAGTAGGAGCGCTTTAGGACTTTCTACCTTGGAGACAGGAGAAATGCAATTGCGATTGTTTCTGTTTCATTTAGCCAATCAGACTACAAATGCAAGTGTGATGTCTGCCTTCTACCATTTCCTGTGTATTCTTTCCAAGCTTAGTTTGAGCAAAAAAAATGACAAATGATCAACAATGCGCATTAGAACTTTAAGACGTATTTTTGTAGATTTAAGATTTTCTTCTATAAGGGGAATGGAGGACAAAAAATGACCGGATTCCAAAGGTGAGAACTGCCATTTTAAGTAGCTGAAGAATGATAGGTTGGTCGTTTTGGTTGTAATATTTCTCAGAATTCACTGTGTGAACATAACTTGTTTTTATATTCCTAAATATAAAATCAATCTTTCACACACACACACACATGAAGTAACGTTTCAATAATCAGTCTAATTGCATCTCTTGTACGTTTATCAATCTTATATTCTTTTATTGTGAAGTGCTCATGTGTGCTGTTTCTCCCTGACGTATAATAAATCACGCCCACGTTGTGGGCGGGGTCTCTTTCCCTTTGCAAACATCATGGAGGACGTGAGTAATTCTGCTCTTGGTATCATGATTAGTGGTTAACAATATATATGTATTTTATTTGTGTAAATATAGCTACGAAATAGTCTTAATAATACCTAACTTTAACAAGGTAAATACATCCATATCCTCTTCACTTGCAGTATTTTGTGACATACACAATAAACAAAGGAAATAAAAAAGGGAAAAAGTTGCAAAAAACACACAAAAAAATTTTGGGGGACCATGGCCAACCCAAATGCCCAAACACCCAAACAAGTTAAGCACCTCTGCACCCAAGTTGGTCATGCTTTCGTCCCTCCAGATGAAACGGGACACAAGAAAGCGGCCATGTCTCTTGGGTCAGGGTGACACAACACACTCATCTGTTCAACAGCAGGGCCCGACAGCTTTCACTGGTTTACCCCTGCCACATCATACAGGGGCCCTGTCCATCCCTTAGAACATGTCTAAACATCCCACTATCCTTTCACAACACCTCTCCACTCCTTCCTATCACCAACAAGAGCTCTAGATTCCACTAGATTTAGACATCTTTCCTGCAGTACACGCATAACACCATCCATCTACGTAAATCACGGCCTTCCTCTTGGTCTCCTTCCATTGACTTCTGCTCTGTAGATCCTCTTCAACATTCGCTCATCATCCATCCTCTCCATGCGTCCAAACCAACCGAGTACTCTCTTATCCACAAGCTTGGTCAGTTCCAGTGCTACTCCAGTTCTGTCCCTCACAATTTCATTTCTCAATCTAACCAATCTTGTCACTCCTAACATACTCCTCAAACACTTCACCTCAAAAACATTCAATTTCCTTTTCAAATCTGCGTTCAGGCTCCAAGTCTCTGCACCATACAACACAGTCGGCACAAACACACTCTCGTACAGTCCCCTCTTAACGTCCATACTCATACTCCTGTTGCTCATCACTCTCCTCAGAGCGCCCAAAACCTTGCTTCCTTGATTCACTCGGTGCAATACCTCACACTCTATTCCACTAACTGCATCCACATCACAACCCAACTCAATTTAAGTGAGATATTTGTTTATTTGGGACACAGGCTCTGGCATTAACTAATATTTGATATGTTTTATGAAAGCATCAAACATCACAAAGTGAAAAAAATGCACCAACGAATTAGCTTTTATCTGGAGATCAGGTTGACTCTTTGTTTGATTGTTTTTGGGGGGTTTTAATAAATGGTGTGGCTTTCACAGATTTTTTTTTCTTTCATAACTCTTAGTCAAAAAGGCTCCCGATCCCCGACCTACAGGAAATTATTGGACATACATCAATCATTTGTTTTATATGTGAACCTGGAGTGCCACGTCCAGTTTCGTTGTCACAATATGTTCAACCCGTTTTGTAACAATGACAATAAAGGTATATTCTATTCTATTCCATTCTAGTGTATTCTATATGTACTTATTGGTCCATCTGTTTGTTAGCCAGGATCTCGCTTCTTCAAGCCACATTACCTTCTGCAGCAGCAATCAATAAGAGTCAGGACACCGCGATAATTACAGTTTGCAAAAATCTGGGGAAAATATACATACAAACAAACTGTTAATAAATTCCAACGTCTTAAAATTTGAAGAATAAGGTCAACTTTAAACCCTATTATTAGTATACAAAAGAAATCAAATATTCAACAGTTGTTTCTCCACCGAGCAGACACTCATCATCTCAGGGGAATCCATAACTTCAAACTCCAATATTCTCGCACAACATTGAAAATCAATTGTGCCACCCGAAAAGGTATTCATTTATGGAACGATTGAGATGATGACTTAAAAAGTGTCCCTAATTGACTTCAGGATATCATAAACACATGTATTTTTGATAAATACACTAAAGAAGATGAATATATCGAGAGTTTCTTAGGGTATAGTATGCTACAAGAGTCACTGGATAGATAGATGTCTAGATAGATGTCTAGATAGATAGATGTCTAGATAGATAGATAGATAGATAGATGTCTAGATAGATAGATAGATGTCTAGATAGATAGATAGATAGATGTCTAGATGTCTAGACAGACAGACAGACAGATACTTTATTCATCCCCATAGGGAAATTCCCACCTCCGGCAGTATCCTTGGGTTGAAAATAAAACAATAATAAAGTAAAAGGAATATAATACATAAATACCCCATGTAACGTGTTGATATAAAGTATTTAAATACTGCTACATAAAATACACACTGTAATAAAAATAGGGTGATATGCAATGTAAGGGTGTGGTTCAATGTGGGCTTTTAGTCCCCCGCGTGGAGTTAAAGAGCCTCATGGCATGAGGAAGAAATGATCTCCCCAGTCTGTCGGTGGAGCAAGACTGTGACAGCAGTCTGTCGCTGAAGCTGCTCTTCCGTTTGGAGACACTAGCCATACTATTATAAGTTTGAAATGTAATTTTTTGTTTTTGAATTTGCCTTTGTGGGACAAAGTTCCGTTCTCTTTGATTTTGAATATGCAAGGGAAAAATGGAATAGGTGCTTAAAAGCTTCGGCTTGAGTCTACTCCCTTTGGGAACATTTCAGGTTTACGGATCCCTTAACCGCATTGGTCGTCGGGGAACCAATGACGACACAACTCTGGACAGGTTTCTCCACTGTTGACTTTCCCTGGCCTTTTCTTGGGTCGTGGCAAGGTTGGCACATCCCATGATCAACAGGAATGACCAAGATATGTTTCCAGGGGAGAGTCCAAGGGGGCGAGAGGAGAGGAAGACCGAAAAAGAACTGGAACATTTTTAAAAAGTACTGTAGGGAATTCTGAACTTTTGTACCCACTGACCTTTAGCTTAAGGGCAGGACCATACGAGGGATTTGAAGAAAAGTGTGGAATATTTGTATTGTGTTGCTTGCAAAAAAGAGGTGAAAGTAGCTGCCTCCGGTTTCCATGATTTAAAGACACATTTTGATACAAAAAGCCACGCCAAAAACGTTATTAAGAATATGTACACAATGATATAAAGAAACACATGTACTGTGTAACATGTTAAATTACATAAATAAACACGTTTGGAAAAAAAATATGGTGTACGATTATTATGTATTTTGTAAGGGAAATTACGACAGTTTGTAAGGGGCATGGAGCCCTGGAGCGCGACAGGTATGTGCATCCAAAGTCTCGCATCATCCCCAAAGCAAGCGAAACCGAAAATGGTCACGCCCCTTCTGGTCTGAGTTATCCACAACAGTGGTTAATACTACTGCTGGTTCTGGTTCTAGAGCTCTACACAGAACAGGCCCAGCTAGCATTTGTCTGCATACCTGTCAACCTGTACGTCTTTGCCATACAAAGTACGTTTATTTTGCATTTTAAGACGTGTATCACGTACGAGAAAATCTGTATGGAGAAACACAAATTTCTCAATGATGGGTACCATCCAGTAAACACCGACTAGCACGAAACGGCAAATCAATCAAGATAGCTGGAATGGGCTCCAGCACCCCCGCGACCCTACTGAGGATAGGCGGTGCAGATAATGGATGAATGAATAATTTAAATAAGAAAATGTATTATTCTACTTAATTATATTTGCATGTTTTTTTTTCCTTCTACAGCGAACGTCCAAGCTCCTTCATTTTTGAACTTTTTTTATAATAAACCTCATTCATGTCAAGCAACTCAGTATCTCACAACAAAATGTTAATGAACAATATATATGATACGAAACACATGTACAACATAACCAGGGTTGGGTAGGGTTACTTTGCCTTGATTACTTTCAATTACTTTTGGATTACTCCAATACCAAATATGTTAATAAAAGACAAAAGAAAGTAAATATGAATAAAATGACTAAATTTTGTGCAGGCTTGGGGTGTAACGGAATACATGGAACGGCAAAAAGCTGTTTGGGTTTATTTTCATTTTGTTTCTGTCGCATTTTATGTTAGTTTTGCCGGAGATCAAAGAGATCAAAACCAGGAGAGAAAGCTTACCACGTGTTGTGAGTCATCATTTTATTCATATTTAGTTTTTTTTGTGTCTTTTATTAGCATATTTGGTATTGGAGTAGCGGCACGGCGGCGCAGTGGTTAGCGCGTGTGCGGCACAGTTCTAATGGGTTCAAATCCAGCTACCGGACTTCCTGTGCGGAGTTTGTATGTTCTCCCCGCGCTTGCGTGGGTTTCCTCCGGGCACTCTGGTTCCTCCCACATTCCAAAGACATGCATTTCAGGTGGACTGGCCGGTCCAAATTGTCCCTAGGTGTTAATTAGCGAGCGAGTTGTCTGTCCCTGCGTGCCCTGCGATTGGCTGGCAACCAGTTCAGGGTGTCCCTTGCCCACTGCCCGATGATTGCTGGGATGGGCTCCAGCACCCCCGCGACCCTACTGAGGATAAGCGGTGCAGCTAATGAGATGAGATGAGATGAGGTATTGGAGTAATCCAAAAGTAATTGAAAGTAATCCAGTTAAAGTAACCCTACCCAACCCTAAACATATCATGTTAAACTACATAAATAAACACGTTTGAAAACAAAAATATGGTGTAAGATTGTTTTGTATTTTGTAAGAGAAAACACGACCGTTTGTAAGGGTATGGAGCCCTGGAGCTTGACAGGTATGCCGAAAAAGGACACGCCCCCTCCGGTCTAAGCTATCTACTACAGCGGTTACTACTACCGCTGGTTCCGGTTCTGGAGCTCTGCACAGAACAGGCCCAGCTAGCATTTGTCTGAGGAAAAAAAACTGTTTCATTATTCTAATTTTCGCGCAACTCCATCATAATATGGGGCAGTTGAAGCAAAACACGTTGTTTGATGCACGAGCATCCACGTAGATAGGTCGCGGTCACTTTCTCTGGCTTACCTTGTTTGACACATTTGAAGCGAACCGGGTCTTTGCAGTGTTTAATGACGGCGAGCACATCCCGTCCGGTGAGGCCGGCGACGGGCATGTCGTTGACCTCCAGGAGCAGCTCATCCTCAGCCAGCTTGCCGCTCTGGACGAGACCCTTCCCCGTCTTCACCTCGCCCAAGTAGGGGAACTGGCCGATCTCGGCGCCCCCTTTCAGCTCGAAGCCCAACTCGCCGTCCTTCCCGCGGCTAATCACCGCTTGGTGGACTTTATTGGTCCAGTGGTTCTTCTTCTTCAGGCTTTTCGACATGGTGGCGAGGGGGGGACTCGGTTCGCCGCAGACTGGCTACTCCCGACTCCTCATGCCCGCCTCAGTGCGACGCGCCGCAGCTGGACGACATCACCGACTCCCGCCGGGAGCTGTGTCCGCGCTGCGATGCGCCAAGTCGGGCGAGAAGCTGCGGCACGTCGCGGTGCCTGCGACGGTCCTGGTGGTTAGCGGGTGTGGGGGGGATTTGATTCCGCTGTCCAGACGCTTAGACGTAGGAGACAAACACTGGCGCGTAACCCGGATGTAAAAGAAAGAGGGAGGGGAGAGATGAATGGTTCTGGTTCGGTCATGGAAAGAGAAGGAAGGGAGGGGACACGACATTCCCACTACTCCGCTTGCCGGGGGCGAAGAGGGAGGAGCGCGTCAACGAACCCCACCAGGGGAAAAATAATCATTATAATCTCATCTCATCTCATTACCCGCACTGCTTATCCTCAGTAGGGTCGCGGGCGTGCTGGAGCCCATCCCAGCAATCATCGGGCGGTGGGCAGGGGACACCCTGAACTGGTTGCCAGCCAATTGCAAGGCACACAGGGACAGACAACTCGCTCGCTCATTCACACCTAGGGACAATTTGGACTGGCAGGGGACACCCTGAAGTGGTTGCCAGCCAATCGCAGGGCACACAGGGACAGACAATTCGCTCGCTCATTCACACCTAGGGACAATTTGGACCGGCCAATCCACCTGACATGCATGTCTTTGGAATGTGGGAGGAAACCGGAGTGCCCGGAGGAAACCCACGCAAGCACGGGGAAAACATACAAACTCCGCACAGGAAGTCCGGTAGCTGGATTTGAACCCACACAAGACCTTAGAACTGTGCCACACACGCGCTAACCACTCCGTCGCCGTGCTGCCCTATCATAATAATCGATACGAATAATTACCCATTATAATACCCAATATAACATGAAGGAAAAATATAAGAGTAGTAGTACAACCCCAAACAATAGATTAAAGGGATAACCACAAACCTGTCTTTTTTCATTTTCTCCTTTTATACTTCCTTTTTTTCTTAACTTGTTTATACAACAATAATCATTTGTAATATAATGCATCAAAGCAAGTGAGCAGTTTGAGAGCCGGCTCTCTTTAATGAGTTGAGTCAAAAAAGCCGGTTCTCTAAAAAGAGACGGACTTCCTTTTACTACACAACTACCACGGAATGATGCATGATGGGAAATCCCCAGGCAGGCAGACGCATGCGCACAGTTGCATCAAACCGCTCGCTTAGTTTGCAAAGAAAAAAACGACACAGAGATAGAGGCTACCGCGGCGAACTCGTTTGACTTGATTGATTTGCCGTTTCGTGATAGTCGGTGTATACCGGATGGTACTCATAATTGACAAATTTGCGTTTTTCCGTATAGATTTTTGATTGACAGCATACACAAGCCTATTACAGACGCGCACACAGACAATCCTGCCCACCAAACACATAAAAAACATCAACATTCTCTTTTGTTTGGTTTATATGAAACTGTATATTTCCTGGAAGCTGGGCACACAAACTACATTTTGAACTATAACCACAGGACCAACAATGTAATTTTCCAATACAAATATCCATTATCTGCACTGCTTATCCTCAGTAGGGTCGCCCATCCCAGCCATCTTCGGGCAGTGGGCAGGGGACACACTGAACTGGTTGCCAGCCAATCGCAGGGCACACAGGGACAGACAATTCACTCCTAGGGACAATTTGGACCGGCCAATTCACCTGACGTGCATGATTTTGGAATGTGGGAGGAAACCGGAGTGCCCAGAGGAAACCCACGCAAGCTCGGGGAGAACATGCAAAATTCTGCACAGGAAGGTTGGTAGCTGGATTTGAACCCATGACCTCAGAACTGTGCCGCACACGCGTTAACCACTGCTCCACCGTGATGCCCTCCAACACAAATATGCAGTATCAATATCAACGCAAATTATATCATCATAGGTAGAAAACAATTTTGACAATGCACTCCATCACTCTCTCTCTCACTCCCCTCTCTCTCCTCTCTCATATGTCTCTCGATCACACCTTATTTGGTCACTTACGTCCGTATTCAAATTTCCTCCTTCTAGCTGCAATCACTGACCTTTATTTCCCTCATATCACAACCCCCCCTCGTCCCTATTTAAACACACTCTCTCCTGGCTCTGTGCTAGTAAGTAGTCTTCCATGTCACGTCCCAAGCCTTCTTATCTCAGCGTCTTATTTTTAAAATGTTGCCTGCCCTTCCGGATTACGATTACGAACTCCTGGACCACGATTGTTGCCTCGTTACCTGACTTACTTTATAAGGAACCCTGCCTGATTAAAAGACCATTGTTCGTTGTACTAATCAGTGTTCCTGCCCTTTGCTTCTGCACCACCCCAAATGGGTTATCGACAGTTTTGTGTATGTCATGGCACCGGACCAGATCGGAGGCAGGAGGCAGGAAGGATGAACTCATTCGCGTTAACGATCCGTACTTTTATTTAGCCGAATAAAAGTCATCCGACACTCAGGGACAAAACAAACAAAAACAGGCTTTACAGGCAAACAGGAACTCAGACTAAAAATACTCACAAAACAGGTTTTACTCAAAACGCGCAAACACAGGTTTCCTCCAGACAGACAGAACAGAATAATGCAGAACAGAAAACGCAATGAACCAGCACCCGCAATTCCCACAACCCACCCTTAAAAAGCACACACGCAAATTAGCTGATCTACTACAGCCGGTGCTCAGGGGGCGGGGCCAGACGGTCGCCACGGTGACCATGCTGACCATGACAGTGTACCGGTAAGTCTATGAAAACCCTCAGCAAACACTGCTGCAACATGAGTTCACTGGATACTGGTTGAATGTGTTGAATTGTTTAAATCACAGGTGTCAAACAGGCGGCCCGCGGCCCAGATCAGGCCTGCTAAGGGATTGAATCCGGCACGCGAGACAGCACTCAGAGAAGCGCAAGAGAAAAACAAGCTGCAGGTTGAAATATGTCAACTTGATGTTGCCAAAGCCAGGTGCCTCGAACAAAGACACTTTACTTGTATTTATTTCTCTCTCTCTCTTTCTCTCTCTCTTTTCCACCCCTTTTCTCCCACTCTGTCTCTGTCTCTTTCACTCTCTGTGTCTCTCTTTTTCTCTTCCTTTGTTGCTCTTTGTTACTTTCTCTCTCTCTGTTTTTTTAACTTTTTTTGCTCTAACTTCCTTTTTCCTTTTCTCTCTTTTCTCTTTCTTTCTTCCCACATTTCGCGCTTTCTTTTCTCTCCTTCTGTCTTTCTATTTCTCTTTGGCTTTTTCTTCCTCTCCCTTTCTTTTTCCCCTCTCTCACGACTTTTTATCCCTTTTGTCTCTCACTCTCTCTCCCTCTCTCTTTTTCTTTCTTTGTCCTGCCCTCTCTCCTTTTCCCTCCCTCTTTCTCTTATTTCTTTATCTCTCTTTTTTTCCCCTTTAATCTACTAGTGTGGCCCCCGACAGAATATTTGTTATATCGTGTGGCCCCCGAGTTAAAATGAGTTTGACACCCCTGGTTTAAATGTTCGGTCTTTACGGAAAATTACAGTTCTGCTTTTTATCGTATCATATCCAGTGCAGGCAACTTTGATAAACAGAAAAGGAGAGAGGAAAAGACATGCATTTGATGGTTAATTTATTAAAAGAAACTGCTTTTCTTTTGAATGACTTGCCAGTCTTTTTTTAAGCGAGGCTTATATTTGAAATGTAGATATTCTCAAGGGAATAAGTGTTTGTGATCAAATGATGTTTGGCAAGTGCTTAACCGAGTTGTAAACTGCAGAAAAATTACAAGTTAGATAAAAACGAGCTTTTAAATACGTTTCTGAGCATGTCAATCAAAACTTGAGTGATTTTTTTTAATCACAGAGTCAGAATGTCTTATGGTCCCTAAGAACACTACAAAAACGAATGAAAATCTTTGTTGATCTTTTGGAAAATAATAGATTGTTGAAGCTATGTTTTAAAAATTGTAGTTTGGCCATCAAATTTTTGGTCTGACGGACCAAATTACCATTGTATCCGGAACATGACACTGAAGTGGGAATCGCGTGGTGAAATCAGGGTCGCGGGGGTGCTGGAGCCCATCCCAGCTGTCTTCGGGCAGTGGGCAGGGGACACCCTGAACGGGTTGCCAGCCAGTCGCAGGGCACACAGGGACAGACAATTCGCTCGCTCATTCACACCTAGGGACGATTTTGTCCGGCCAATTAACCTGATATGCATGTTTTTGGAATGTGGGAGGAAACCGGAGTGCCCGGAGGAAACCCAGGCAAACACGGGGAGAACATGCAAACTCCGCACAGGAAGGTTGGTAACTGGAATGGAACCCATGACCTCAGAACTGAGCCGCACACGCGCTAATCACCGCGCCGACGTGCTGCCCCTATATATCTCATCTCATTAGCTACACCGCTTATCCTCAATAGGGCCGCGGGGGTGCTGGAGCCCATCCCAGCCATTATCGGGCAGTGGGCAGGGGACACCCTGAACTGGTTGCCAGCCAATCGCAGGGCACACGGGGACAGACAACTTACTCGCTCATTCACACCTAGGGACAATTTGGACCGACCAATTCACCTGAAATGCATGGTTTTTTTGGAATGTGGGAGGAAACCGGAGTGCCCGGAGGAAACCCACGCAAGCACGGGGAGAACATACAAACTCCGCACAGGAAGTCTGGAGCTGGATTTGAACCCACACAGGAGGTTCCCAAGACATGAACTGTGCCGCATATATATATATGTACATATATATATATGTATATGCACGGTGGCGCAGTGGTTAGCGCGTGTGCGGCACAGTTCTGAGGTCATGGGATCGAACCTCCTGTGTGGAGTTCGCGTGTTCTCCCCGTGCTTGCGTGGGTTTCCTCCGGGCACTCCGGTTTCCTCCCACATTCCAAAAACATGCATATCAGGTTAATTGGCCGGTCCAAATTGTCCCGAGGTGTGAATGATCGAGCGAATTGTCTGTCCCTGTGTGCCCTGTGATTGGCTGGCAACCAGTTCAAGGTGTCCCCTGCCCACTGCCAGAAGATAGCCGGGATGGGCTCCAGCACTCCCGCGGAGGATAAGCGGTGGAGATAATAGATGGATATACAGTGGCTTGCGAAACTATTTGGCCCCCTTGAACTATCTATCTATTATAAAGCCGCACAATACAATAAGCCTTTTGCTGGCATTGAAACACAAATGGAGGAAAATGCTGAAACATGGTCGTAGCGATCCCCTTGTGTGCTCCATATACGATCGAAAACAAGTGTACAATAGCCATCGAAAAATAAGCGTTCATTAACCCATGAACCCGTTCATTAGGCGGCAGTAGCTCAGGAGGTAGAGGGCTCGTCTTGGGATCAAGAGATCCCAGTTCGAATCCCGGCTCCTCCGTGTTACATGTCGAAGTGTCCTTGGGTAAGACACTGAACCCCTAACACCCCCAATAAGCGGGTTAGCGCCTTACATGGCTGCACGGCCGCTATTGGGAAATGTGAAGCACATTGTAAAGCGCTTTGGGAAGTCATTGACTTGAAACGCGCTATAGAAATGCAGATCAATTCATTTAACCCAGCTAGGGTTCCTTCAACCTGGACTCATCAATGCCCACACAAATGTGAGCCTGACACCAGCGCCACAAAAACAACTTAGCCTGCGTTTCTGGGCAAGCCCCCAAAGCCCGCCGTGCATCTAAATCCACGTAGGCTCCATGGAGACACCCCCGCGGTGTGCTGTTGTCGCCATGCTCATTACTTTCCAAAGATGACACAAAGCAATATTGCGCTCGCTCCGTCTTCGTCTGGCGAGGAAGATTTTGCCAGTGTTCTCGTTTGCCCGCGTCCCCGCGTCCTAGACGCATCATTTTTGCTTGGGACGCATAGTCTCAAATCAACGTGCGTCCCCGGGACGCAACTTTTTTGACACCAAATTGCCATTGTGACCCAATTACTTTTTTTTTTTTTTTAACAAAGATTTACCGAACTCCAAACTTTTCGTCAGGCAGATCCGCCATTGTTGTTTTGGTCTCGCGCCGATATCGGCAAACGAGATCTCGTTGCTTCGAGATGACGTCATTGTTGTGGCGGTTGTCGAGTGAAAGAGAAGTATGCCTCCGAAAAAACAGTTGGTATTAGGTGCAAATCAACAAAAAATTGGTCATTTCTTCAGTGTCGGTAATAAGTCGAAACATAACACAGAAAGTGGTAACAACGGCAATAATTCCGGCACAAAAAAACGACGGAGAAATTCTTCAGAAGATCGCGAAGGCAAGGAAAACATGTGTGTTGAAGCGAGCGATTCGACGAAAGAAAATAAACAAAAGAATACTAGCAAGAAAAGGATTTTTCTGCCAAAATGGACTAAATTATATTCCTGGTGACGCTATGAGGAGGATGATAATGGATTGGACCTTGAGAAGGCATCACAACTGTGGCGGGACAGCAAACCACGAAGAATATATGAACTGAAAAATTTGAAGTGATAACTGCTTTGTATTACCAATTAACTGTGATGATTAAAACTGCAAGAATATATAAATATTTCAGCAATATTATTTTGTATAGTGTACAATATTGTGAACTGAAAAATCTGAAGTGATAACTGCTTTGTATTACCAAATAACTGTGATGATTAAAACTGAATAAAAATATAGATTAATATAATTATTTCAGCAATATTATTTTGAATAATGTGCAATATTGTTGTGAACTGAAAAATCTTGAAGTGATAACTGATTTGTATTACCAATTAACTGTGATGATTAAAACGGAATGAAAATATAGATTTATATTATAAATTTGGCGCCAATTTACAATGTCAACCTGGATACGACTAAATTTTGGGGGCCCATAGATCTCTGTTGGGACCCGTAGATTTTTGAGCATGCAAGTCCCCGGGACCCATCACTTTTCAGTGGTAAAATGAACACTGTTTTGCTGCACGTTAGTGTCACTTCGAAACTCAAAATTTGACCAATGTGTTTGGAAGTTTGCTTTTGTCGTGCTTAATGCAAGGCGGTTTTCTTTCTGTAATTAGGGTTTGTACACCTATTTCATAGCCAAGTGTAACGGGTGTAATAATAACTTTTGTTTTATTGAAATTCCTGCTGAAATACGTTGTATAGTTTTTGTGTAAGTGTCCTGCAATGATGAGTCCAACAGTGCCACCTGCTGGTATGGTTTGGCTTTTCACTTTGCGACCGGAAGGTGGAGGTTTTTGGCAGTCTAACAGCGTGCTGCCAACGGTAAGACATGATCTTTTGGTGCTCCGCTAAAAGTTAATTTTAAACAATAAGACCACAGCTGACAAATCTCTCAACATGTACAGTAATGTGATTGATGTTGTCAAGCTGTTTGGATTTATTTTCGTTTTGTTTCTGTCGCCTTTTATGTTGGTTTTGCCGGACATTTCATGTTGTGCTAAAATGCTAATTCCCCTTATAGAAATAAAAGCCAGCAGAGAAGCTTACCACGTGCTGTGTTGTGACTCATTCATTTGCAGGTAAATTGTACCCGTTCTTTATACTTGTTATTATTTCTATTTTCTCATATATAAAAAAGGATGATGTTGGTTAAAATTCAGTTTAAAGAAAAATATGTTGAATTCATTGTAAACGTTAAAAAGCCAATATACGATCTCTTGTTAAAAGTATCTTGTTAAAATGAATGTAAACATGTATCGTGATGGTTGATATTCTAAAATGTATTTTATGTAAACTGAAAAGAAAGCTCTTTGATATGTTTTAGGCAGTCTAACAGCGTGCTGCCAACGAGATCAAAGCCAGCAGAGAAGCTTACCACGTGTTGTGACTCATTCATCTGCAGCAATTATAATAAAAACCTCATCATCCAGTCCAGCGTGAATGTGGATCTTTGGTGGGACCGGTACACTGCGGTTACACTGCGGTTACACAAGCACCTTTTGAGGACTTTCAAAGCCAATTTTCCACTGAGGTTGCAGATAGAATCTCACGGGGAAGAGCATTCCACAGCACTGGGGCCCGAATGGAGAACGCTCTCAAACCTGCGGATCTCTTCTTGGCTCTTGGGATCACTAGCAGGCCAGCATTTTCAGAGAGAAGGCTCCAGACCGGAACATAGGGAGAAATTAAATCTAAAAGATATGAGGGAGCAAGTCCAAGCATGATTTTGTAAAATACCAACAGAACCTTAAAATCACATCTTAAGTTAACAGGGAGCCAATGCAGGTTAGCTAAAATCGGGTTAATGTGATCAACCTTTGTTGTCTTAGTTAAAAGCCTCGCTGCAGCATTTTGTACTAGCTGAAGACTCTTGATTTTGGACTTCGGGAGACCTGAGAGTAGTGCATTACAGTCATCGAGACGGGAGGTAACAAAGGCATAAATTAGAATCTCTGCATCTGACTGAGACAGCGTAGGACGAATTTTAGCAATGTTGCGAAGATGGAACGTGTGTTTGAAAGGACAGATCGGGGTCAAATATGACACCTACATTTTTAACTGAGTCACTCTGGGTGATATGACATTTGTCAATGTTCACAGCAGTTTTTGAGAACAAGTCACAGCATTTCGATGGACCAATAACTAACATTTCGTTTTTTCAGCGTTAAGGTGCAAGAAGTTAAGTGACATCCATTCTTTGATCTCTTTTATAACTAATATCCTGCAACAATTACTGCTCATTCATTTTGTTTCTGTCGCATTTTATGTTAGTTTTGCCGAAGATCAAAGAGATCAAAGCCAGAAGAGAAAGCCTACCATGTGTTGTGAGCAGACATGGGGACTTGAGACTTAGTGACTTGGACTCGAGTCGACTCGAGTCGCTGTTTTTATGACTTGTGACTTGACTTGGACTTGGCAATCTAAGACTCGGGACTTGACTTGTGACTTGACTTGCCCAAGAAAAAAATACTTGGGACTTACTTGGGACTTGAAGGTGAAGACTTGAGACTTACTTGAGACTTGCACATGTGTGACTTGGTCCCATGTCTGGTTGTGAGTGATCGTTTTATTCATATCTGGTTTCTTTTGTCTTTTATTAGCATATTTGGTACTGGAGTAATCCAAAAGTCATTGAAAGTAATCCAGTTAAAGTAACCCTACCCAACCCTGGTTATAGTCACTTATTCGGCGTTCACAGTCAGAAAGAGATTTGTTTCAAAGGCAACTCAATTTCCTCTAATGATAATGGTATGAACTAGTGCTAGCGCAGGAGTGTCAAACTCATTTTAACTCGGGGGCCACACGATAGAACAAATATTCTATCGGGGGCCGGACTAGTAGATTAAACAGAAAGAAAAAGAGAGATAAAGAAATATGAGAAAGAGGAAGGGAAAAGAAGAGAGAGGTTGGGACAAAGAAAGCCTGATACCTGTTGCCGACCTGTTTCTGGACCCGTTTCTGCCCTGCTCTTCCATCCCGACCATCGACCTATTTTGCCCCGTTTCCTGCCTGATACCTGTTGCCGACCTCTTTTCTGGAGTCGATACCGTCCTTGCTCTCCCGTCCCGGCTATCGACCGGTATCCCTGCTGCCTACGATTATCCTAAATAATAATAATAATAATAATAATAATTTCCTTGTATTGTCATTCTGTGTAACAATGTACACAGAACGAAATGTCGATTGCACCTGACCCGTTGTAGCGAGCCGATGCAGCCGCAGCCAACAGAGGGCGCCGCCGACCACTTTTTAAGTCTTAGGAATGACTCGGCCGGGGCGCGAACCACCGACCTCCCAGTCTCAAAATGCTGGGAATAGAAGCAATTTGCTTGAAAGGCATTCAAATTCAAAGGGCGCCTCTGCGCTCTGACAGCTGATTGCTTTTTATCTACTTTGATCGTTTTTTTTTTTGTCCACAAAAAGAAATCGTCCGCTTTGATGCTTTTGACGGCAGGGACCTAAAAAAAATCTCGTAAGACTTCGGAGTTGTTTACATGCTCTTCCTCATCTTGTTGGCACCAAAATCTCACCAACTATCCATCCATCCACCCATTATCTGCACCGCTTATCCCCAGTAGGGTCACGGGAGTGCTGGAGCCCATCCTGGCTATCTTCGGGCAGTGGGCAGGGGACACCCTGAACTGGTTGCCAGCCAATCGCAGGGCACACAGGGACAGACAATGTGCTCGCTCATTCACACCTAGGGACAATTTGGACCGGCCATTTAACCTGACATGCATGTTTTTGAAATGTGGGAGGAAACCCACGCAAGCACGGGGAGAACATGCAAACTCCACACAGGAGGTTCGATCTTAGGACCTCCGAACCGTGCTTTATTTCGATTTAAGCTTTATTTTTAGCTTTTGTAGTCTTTCACGAGTATTTATGTTGTCGTAGTCCTGCGTTATAGTATTACTGTAGGAGTCTTTATGTAGTATTTCCTCAGTAGTACTTTTGTTGTACTTCTGTTGTGTTTTTGTTGTATTTCGCAGGGTTGGGTAGGGTTACTTAAACTTGATTACTTTCAATTACTTTTGGATGACTCCAATACCAAATATGCTAATAAAAGACAAAAGAAACTAAATATGAATAAAATGACTCACAACACGTGGTAAGCTTTCTCTCATGGCTTTGATCTCTTTGATCTCCGGCAAAACGAACATAAAATGCCTCCTTATCTAGGAAGATGAGGACAGTTTACCGTGCTTAGGACAAGTACGGTATGTTCTTTTAACAGAGCTGTTTACATTTTTACAAACTATAGACCAGTATCTCTGCTTCCTCAGTTCTCTAAAATATTAGAGAGACTTTACAATAATAGACTAGAACAATTTGTAGATAAACATAAATTGATTAATGAAAGTCAATATGGTTTTAGAGCAAACAGATCAGCAACAATGGCAATTATTGATGCAGTAGAAGAAATCACCCACAGTATAGAAAAGAAGAGATACGCAGTCGGGGTATTTATTGACTTAAAAAAAGCATTTGATACCATTAATCATAATATACTATTAAAAAAACTGGAAAGATATGGCATCAGGGGAGTGGCTTTGAAATGGATTCAAAGTTATTTGACGGGGAGGAAGCAATATGTAAAAATGGAAGAGTTTTCATCTGAATATTTGGACATCTGTTGTGGAGTACCACAGGGTTCTATCCTGGGACCAAAGCTATTTAATTTATATATTAACGATATTTTTAATGTTTCAAAACTATTGAAAATAGTAGTATTTGCAGACGACACTAACATTTTCTATTCAAATGATAACTATATGGATTTGGTAACCTGTATTAATCGTGAACTAATTAACCTAAAAGTATGGATGGATATAAATAAATTATCTTTAAATTTAAATAAAACCAAAGTAATATTCTTTGGTAATCGTAAGGCAAATCAAGATTTAGAAGTAAAAATGGATGGTGTCACGATAGACATTGTATCAGAAATTAAGTTTTTAGGGGTCATAATAGACAATAAATTAAGTTGGAAAACACACATCAGACACATACAAACAAAGGTATCTAAAAGCATTTCAATAATTAATAAAACCAAAGTTCTTTTACATTATAATGCATTGTATTTATTATATTGTTCTCTCGTTCTGCCATATTTAACATATGGTGCAGAAATCTGGGGCAATAATTACAAAAGTTCACTACATCCCCTTTTTATCCTTCAAAAACGTGCAATAAGAACCATACACAGGGTAGGATATCGGGATCATACCAATATTTTATTCATGCAGTCCAATTTATTGAAATTGGATGATTTAATAAAATGTTTCACTTCACAACTGTTATTTAAGGTCAACAAAAACATAGTGCCAGAAAACATACAAAGATTATTCACTCGGAAAGAGGGAAATTATAACTTGAGAGGCTGTATTAAATGCAAAATCCAGAAGGTGAAAACAACCAGGAAAAGTATGTGTGTGTCTGTGTGTGGAGTCAGACTTTGGAATAATTTGCAAAATGAAATCAAACAATGTCCAAATATACATGTGTTCAAATTTAAATATAAAAAAGCATTACTGGCGAAATACAGAGATGAAGAAAATGGGATATGAGGGAGACTGGAAATACTGCACTTCAAACTATGGCTAACTTGTTGTTATTGTTCTATTATCACATCAGAACTGTTATAAGTATTGTGTTTATTTTTATTGATATTATCACTGGTGCCGCAGTGACATTATGCGCATTATGACGTTGAGGGATGGGTATTGCGAAGATTAGTGTATAAAATATGTGATTATTGTAACTATTATAATTATTGATATCTGACCTATTTAATAAGTATATCCATGAGATTTTGTTGTATTGGACATAAGAGGAGCTATATATAAAATGTGTTTTATAGGGAAGATAAAGGGGTAGGAAAAATAAGCATCTGCTTCTGACTACCCCTTTTCGAACATGTGTGACATTATTTCGTTGTTGATTCATTGTTTTTGTCCTGTTTTTATTTTTATGTTCGAAATAAAGTTTTCATTCATTCATTCATTCATACTGTGTTGAGAGCGTGTTGCTAGTAGCGTTTTGCTACCCTTCACAGGCACGGTTTGGGATGAAAGTCATAATATTATTATTAAAGCTTTGAAAACTCTCTCGGTGTACCCTCTTTCTTTGTAAATATGTGTAACCATGTATAATATGTATTTGCAACTGTATATTTTTGTAGTGTATTTATTTTAGAAACTTATTCTGATATGTTTTGTACGAGCAAATGAGAAAGAAGGGGCGGGGCAAACGCGGGCTGATGGGAAGTGGAGTAAAGGTGAGACGTGTTTGTGGACGCGGCCGACAATAGTGAATATATATATTTTCCCACCCTTAACTTTGGAAATATACACTTTTTTCCTTGGATTACTTTCAACGGGCACCTGGACTTTGCAGGTCTGCATTAAATCTTAAGTACTGGTATCATTTTCCGTTCTATTTGCCGGCTGTGTTTTTTGGGTTAAGTTTGTGTTTGAATTGCGTGTTTTCAATGTGGGCGCATGCGGCTAATATACAGGTGCGGCTTGTGTATGTACAAAATCGGTTTTCCTCCCGAAATGTGGTGGGTGCGGCTTATAATCAGGTGCGCTCTATAGTCCGGAATTTACGGTGATTAGCATTTCATGGTTCAGGGATTTTTAGGCCAGCACAAAAGGCCTTGCAGGCTCTCACGGCCATTCACTGGCTCTTTTAGCACAACTATTCCATGAAAGCGTTTTTTGTTAAAAAAAAAAAAGTTGCACTTTCAATGCTGTCGAATGAATGATTGGGACCGGATTGTTCTAGTCACTTCCTAGCTGTGATGAGCATTATTAACATAATCTACACTGTGCTTGCTTCTTTCTTCATTTCCATTGTTCTCCTTAAATCCACACCTTGCCTTTGATCTGCCTTGCAGGAATTAGAGGATTAGCATAATCATTTTGCATTTAGTTTTTTTACATCACACTACCCTGGCCTAAAAATAGGTCTCCTTTATAATCTCTTGGGTTTAGCCTCAGTGTGACCCAGAGTTTTGTATTGCTTTATATTCTTAATGTACCATATTGATAATAAAGTCATGGAAATAGAAATTCCCTTCATCTTAATTACTGCCCATTATTGCTAATTAATTTACAGTTACTGTTTCATAATTGATTAAAAGACGTTATTTAATGAACCCAAATCCGAACAGCTGTTATAATGGTTTTATTATATAAATGGGCACAGTTCGTGTCATGGGAACCTGTCATGGGTTCAAATCCAGCTCCAGACTTCCTGTGCGGAGTTTGTATGTTCTCCCCGTGCTTTCCTCCCACATTCCAAAAACATGCATGTCAGGTGAATTGGCCGGTCCAAATTGTCCCTAGGTGTGAACGAGCGAATGAGTTGTCTGTCCCTGTGTGCCCTGCGATTGGCTGGCAACCAGTTCAGGGTGTCCCCTGCCACTGCCTGGAGATGGCTGGGATGGGCTCCAGCCCCCCGCGACCCTAATGAGGATAAGCGGTACGGTTAATGAGATGAGATTATATAAATGTCATCACGATATGTCTCGACACTGTATTTAAATGGAGGTCTTTTTTCTTACCACTAGAGAGCGACATTTTTCCTTATTTTGTATTTTCCAAAATACTGTACTACTTAATAGTTTTTCCCTTTTAGGATCTGTCTCAGATCACGACATAACAAAGGTAAAAGATAGTATATATATATATATATGTATATACAGGGGTGGGTAGGGTTACTTTAACTGGATTATTTTCAATTACTTTTGGATGACTCCAATACCAAATATGCTAATAAAAGACAAAAGAAACTAAATATGAATAAAATGACTCACTTTTGTGCAGGCTTGGGGAGTAACGGAATACATGGAACGGCAAAAATGATGTTGGCAAGCTGTTTGGATTGATTTTCATTTTGTTTCTGTCGCATTTTATGTTCGTTTTGCCGGAGATCAAAGCCAGGAGAGAAAGCTTACCACGTGTTCTGAGTCATCATTTTATAGACACAGACACTGTGAACTGGTTTCCATCCAGTCCCAGGGCAACACTCGCTGACTAACAACTAGACAATTTAGTCCGGCAAATTAACCTGACGTGCATGTTTTTGGAATGTGGGAGAAAACCGGAGTGCCCGGAGGAAACCCACGCAAGCACGGGGAGAACATGCAAACTCTGCACAGGAAGGCTGAGAGCTGGTCTTGAACCCATGACCCCAGAACTGTGCCACGGATGAGCTAACCTTTCAGCCGTAGTGCTGCCCCCAGCTCAAAGTACAGTATAAAAACATTTAAGGTGCAGTATATTAATTCATTAATATTATTACACCATGCCTTGATCTAAAACCTACACAAAGCAAGGGAAAAACGAAGAAAGGAATAAATGAAAACTTTATTTCAAACATGAGAAAATAAAAACAGGACAAAACAATAAAATCTTGAGCAGGGACTGCACGTGAGGTGATCCTGTTGACAGTGATATTTTTCTATGTCAAGTAATTGATGATAAAATATTTATAGTCTTAAAAACAGTATTCTGGAGGGTTGATAGTATTTGTTTATTTTTATATCTTGTACTCAGATAAAAAAAACACATGTTTTCTCATTTCTAGAGGTGGAAACTAATACAATTATTTTTAATAGGAAGCGCTAGATATGATTGGACTTGCAAATGTAATCATGAAAATGATTAACCCACAAGTGCTTTCTTAGTCAGGGTTCGTACACATTGCCCATGTCCAAAATTCAAACCCTTTTGAGGACTTCAATGACAATTTTCCAATTCCTCCTGTACCATAAAAGAAAAAGTATTTTGCAGAGCCACAAATATATCTGCGATTGACGTCTAGTAAAGGCAAGGTATATTTTTTTGTATAGCCCTTAATCACAAAGAGTCTCTAAGGGCTGCAAAGACCACAGAATATTGCAAAATATAGACTATTATTACACAATCCCCTGATATAAAACCTACACGAGGGCAAGGAAAAACTCAAAAACCTCAACATGAGAAAAATGACGTTTTAGAATCTTTTATTAAGACATAGGATTTTTAAATCTTAAGTAAATTGTGAATATATTTGTTGTTTTGAACTTTACTTGTGTACATCAAGCAAACCTCTCTCAATATAATTGTTGGGTAAAATTAATGTAACATTTCGCATTTTCAGTTGCAGGAAGTTCTTCCCAGGACAATGCCATGCAAACTAATGCCAGCTGCAGTTAACAATGAGGAAAGAAATGCAATGGCAAAGCGAAGCCACAAGAGAGCAGTGTTGGCATCATTTTTAAGCAGACTGTTTTGAGTTACATTGCAACAACTTCAAGAATATACAAGCACTTAAATCAAAATTCAAGCACCAAGTATTAAGGTTCAAGCATTTTCAAGGATTTCAAGCACCTGTGCAAATCCTGCCTAGGAAGTTTGAATTAAGCCGTTTACCTGGTAGGCTCTCATGTCACATCCTTCTGAATTATTAGTTTTTAACAGGGTTGGGTAGGGTTACTTTAACTTTCAATTACTTTTGGATTACTCCAATACCAAATATGCTAAAAAAAAGACAAAAGAAACTAAATATGAATAAAATGATAACTCACAACACGTGGTAAGCTTTCTCTCCTGGCTTTGACCTCTTTGATCTCCGGCAAAACTAAGATAAAATGCGACAGAAACAAAATGAAAATAAATCCAAAGAGCTTGCCAACATCTTTTT
The DNA here is from genome assembly GCF_059441175.1 of Urocampus carinirostris. Lineage (NCBI taxonomy): Eukaryota > Metazoa > Chordata > Actinopteri > Syngnathiformes > Syngnathidae > Urocampus > Urocampus carinirostris. The sequence goes on from NC_142355.1 coordinate 4,305,837, forward strand.
TGCCGTTCCATGTATTCAGTTACTCCCCAAGCCTGCACAAAATTGAGTCATTTTATTCATATTTAGTTTCTTTTGCCTTTTATTAGCATATTTGCTTTTGAAATAATCCAAAAGTAATTGAAAGTAATCAAGTTAAAGTAACCCTACCCCACCCTGGTTTTTAACACTTGAGTCAATATTTAAAGGACAGAAATAAAGGAGACAGATTTGTTGCATAAGTTACCATGGTTTCACCACAGCAGCTCTTTTATTAGCAAAAAAAAAATATGGATATTATTCCACAGATCTGATGGAAAAAATCGAATGCTTGGTGAATGTTCGGGATATGTAACGTGAAACGTTCACAGGCACGTCAGCTGCGTTTGCCGGATGCCGCTTTTTTTGTGCTACAAAGACATCCTTTCCTTTCAAAGCTTCGTCCTCAGATCCGGGAACGTCGCTCGTCGTGTCGAAAAATACAACTTTGAAAGAGGAGGATGACGCGTAGAGTACGGTAATAACGTCCCTTTGTTTGGATATTGTGCATACACCATCTCTCACACACATTCACAGGTTTTTGGTCTTGAGTGCACATGCAAACCGGCTGAAAGGATTAAAATGGCTCTTACAGTATGTTGGGGGGGGAAGTTGGCCTGTTGGTCGTATTCGGTTGGTCCGGCGAGGAAAACAAAACAAAGAATCCCCCCCCAAAAAAATCAATCAGAATGGTCAGATGGTATCAACATCTAGCATCTACGTACGTCAACAAAAGGAAACGAGGGCAAGCTGGAAAAAAAAAACTGATCATGTCCGATGCGCTAATAAAAGCAGTATCCTCTTTTCATATTTTTATATATATATATCTTAAAAAACAATAGGATAAAGGAGCACATTTTTATAAAGGTTGAAAACCCCCGAGCCAGAGACAATTGTAGAAATATTTTACACGAAATGTTTGTCTGCAGGCCGCCATTAAAACCTTTTGGGAGATGAACATAAGTTAATAAGACGCAAAAGTGACATTTGTCAACGAGGGCCTGATGAGGCCTGACGCTTGCTTGCTCGCCGATTAAAAAAAAAAAAAAAAAAAAGAAAAAAAAATCCATGCGGCGAGATGATCACCGGGCTGCCTGTGAAGAAGAAGAACAACAATGTGGATAATAAGAAAAAAACACTGAAAACTCCCCCCAAAAAACGATTAAAAATACATGTATAAAAGTCATACTTTTTAAGCATCCAAATTTAAGACTTTTTAAGACCTTTTCAAGTACAGATGCGGGAGACGGGCGGAGAGTTGTGATCAATGTTCCCTGTAATTTTCCTTACGGGACTGAGCGTTCACACAAAGTCGGTGAGCAGCGCTTGAAACAACAGTGAGCAACCATAATTCCAAGCGTGGCAAGATAATTACTTATAAAACATGTCCAAAACTTGACATCACGTTACACTTTGCCGAGTTTCCGGCAATGCAAAAAAATTTCACTTTTGAATGAAGTGACTAATGTATTATTGCAAAGGTTGTACGGCCTACAAACGTCATTTGTTTTTACAACAATCCTTTCACAAGATTTCCATTTTTTTTTCCTGGTATCTTTTGTCGCATAATACTAACGTTTTTGGGGGCTTATTTAGTCGGTTGCACGATAAACAACTGTATTTAATCACATTTTTAGTCGAAGTACAATTTTAGCAACAAGATTGACTTGGTATAATTGGAAATTATTTGAATGCAACATAAACTTTTTCTTCTTTTTCCCTGTTTTTTTCTATATATTTTTTTTTTATTCCTTTAAAAAAAATCTCATTGTACTGACTTTTTCCTAGCTGTTACTTTTTTCTTTTTGTTTTCTATTTACTTTTTCCCCTTTTGTTTCTTTCTTTTCTTTTTTTCTGGCTTTTTTCGGAATTTTACATTCTTTTTTCTCTTCCTTTGTTTCTTTTTTTCACTACGTTTTCATTTTGGTATTTTTTTCTTTTTTGTTCTATTCCCCCTTCCTTTAAGTCATTTATGCATAATTTTACATAATATTTGGTCATATAGGGATGAAAGAAGCAAAAACAACCTGAAGAGCCATTTAGGACCCGAAAGAGCCGGTTCATTTTAGTGAGCCGAGCCGAAGAAGCCCGTTCTCAAAAAACTCTACAGACTTTACTCAACTTCGTTCTACTTCGACTTCAAAATACCGCATTTAGAACACAACGTCAGGGGAACCCGTGTATTTTAACCTTCATGCACGGTAACTTTGACTTAATTCGCTTCTTAATTAGCAATTTCGAGCCCTGATTATTGTGAGCTGGATAGATTTTCTTGTGTGCGGAAAAGCTCTGGGTAGTGCGCAATTCATCTGCAAGCTTTCAAAATTGTACAAGCCAAGTAATATAAAGCCTTCACTGCTTCTACAGGTTGGTGTACAAGTTTTTTTCAGTTTCTTTTATTATGTGGCTATTTCAAAGCAGTTTTAGGAGATCGTCTTCAGTTTGAGTGTATATATGATCATCTTTAATAGTTAACTTTAGAGTAAAGTGCTAATTTTGGGTGTCAGTAATCTGGGGGGGAACATATTTCCTCTTTAAATGAAGTCACTAGCATATATTACGGTTTTTCAGTAACCCCAAACTGCCCATCAGTTGTCTCATTGTGAAGCAAGTACTTCTTTTGTTAAATTACCTTTTAGAAAAGGCCACAATCCTTCAGGTTATTTTTTATGATGACGTCGGTGACGGCGTCAAACACAAACTGCACATTCTTGGTGTCGGTGGCGCAGGTGAAGTGGGTGTAGATCTCCTTTGTGTCCTTCCTCTTGTTCAGATCCTCAAACTGACACTGGATGTAGGCCGCCGCTTCCTCGTAGGTGTTGGAGCCTGCGTTTAAACACATTTAATTGGCATTTTGCAATAGCGATGCATCTGGAACCGGTTGCAAACTACGGCCCGTAAGGCTAATTTTTTATTTTGGCCTGTCCAATAAAAACGCAAGTATTAGAAATAACTATTTGCTTATGGTTTGGTTCAACTCTTGTCCCTTTATATTCAGGGTTCTTCCACCCTTTCAAAGGCCCAAATTCAAGCACTTTTTAAGAACTTTCAAAGCTAATTTTCCTATCTCTCGAGTACCATTAAAAGAAGATATCAAATGTGAATAATGCATTTTCACAAATATATCTGTGATTTAAATGTGGGATATTTAATAATGCACGTGCAATTATTAAGACATGATTTTTAGAGCTTGAGTAAATCACGAATATATTTGTGGATCTGAACAAACGTGTAAATGTTTTGAGACAAATCTCTCCCTATATGCTTAAATCTAAGCTTAAAACACACTTCTATTATATAGCATATGAATAACCTATATTTTATGTTGACAATATCTGTGTATTATTTGCCCTCATGTAGGTTTTAGATCAGGGGATGGTGTCATAATAGTCTGAAGTTTGCAATAATCTGTGGTCTGGGCAGCTCTTTGAGACTCTTTGTGATTAAGGGCTATACAAATAAACATGACTTGATTTGACATATAGGTGTTGGGTAAAAATAATGGTAGTATGTAGCTTACATTTTCAGTTGCAAGAAGTTCTTTCCCTTACAATTTAAAACTGGAAATCTCTACCCAAAGGTTTTGCATGGCCCATAATGGATAAATAAACATTGCACTAACACATACTAAAGTGCCCTGTATATGTGTAGCATGCACCTATACTAACTAATGCCAGCTGCAGTTAATCACTGAATAAGATATGCAATTACAAAGCAAAGCTACAAGAAGGCAGTGTCAACGTTGTTTTTAAGCAGACATGTTGACAAACATGGCTACGATTTCAAGCATTTACAAACACTTTAATTAAAGTTAGCATTTTCAAGGATTTCAGGCACTCGCACGAACACTGTGCAGTCTTCATAAAGCACTAATGTGTACAGAGCAAAAACAAAAATTATGTAAATGTCATGGCTACACTGAATTAGCAATTTTGTCAATGACAATTTATGTCTTACTATTTATTAGAATTATTATGTTACAAATACAGGGAAAACATTTTCCTTGATAATGAGCAACCAGGTTTCAATTTCCATTTTTTTACCACATAGCAGGCAATAACAGATGTATCAGTAAACACATCGGCGTCAGAGCGAATACACAGTAAAATCAAAGCCAGCTACTGTCACAAACACACTGCCCAACCTTAGCTGTAGCAATTCTGTAAATAAACTCCCAGGGCATAACTACCGAAGCCGATGAGGGTAAGACCGTGCAAACTGTAGAAAGGATGATTTAATTGTATCATTTATTTAATCATCTGTAATGACAAGAACTATTTTTTTTTTTAAAAACTAACTCCCATGCCCTGAGTTACAATTTGACTATTTTCAGGGATAGGGTAAGAGTAATTATTTAATTTGAGGAAAAATGATGGTGCACATCACACTGGCACATGTTCACTAGCAGATGTGTATGCCTGATGACTTCACCTGCATATTCTGGGTAACAAATGGTGAGGGGGCTCTTTTTTATCTTCTCCTCAAACAGGTCCTTCTTGTTAAGGAAGAGAATGATGGAGGTGTCCGTGAACCACTTGTTGTTGCAAATTGAGTCAAACAGCTTCATGCTCTCGTGCATTCGGTTCTGTTAAAACACAATGTTGTGTCAGTCAAGGAAAGTTGTGCAAAAATGCACTCGTTCATTCTGAAATCGGACAGAAACCCAATGTTCCGTTACGTCTGAAGCGCTTACCATCTCTTCGTCCTCGGCCAGCACGAGGTCATAGTCGCTTAGAGCCACGCAAAAGATGATGGCAGTGACGCCCTCGAAGCAGTGGATCCACTTCTTCCTTTCCGACCTCTGGCCGCCAACGTCGAACATTCTATAAAGATCACACGGCACGGCAGTATTGAAAACCAAAATCATCCATGACATCGTTTTCAAACAATTCACGGCATTGGTAATACTTGCGAAATGTCCAAACACGCAATTTCTTAACCCAAGAAAGTGACATTCAAAGGCTCACTGAAATGAGCAGAATGCTAAGCACGAAACCGGCGTTTCGCAAGCCATGAAATTCAAAGCAGATAGATAGATACTTTATTCATCCCCGCAGGGAAATTCACATTTCCAGCAGCATCCCTGCGCTGAGAACAATACAATAATAAAGCAAAAGAATACAATATACAAATACCCAAAGTGACGTGCTAATACCCACTGTAGCGTGTTGTATAGAGTATTTAGATAGTGCTACTACAGTGGTTTAATGTGGGCCTTTACTCCGCCGGGTGAAGTTAAAGAGCCTCATGGCATGAGGAAGAAAAGATCTCTTCAGTCTGTCTGTGGTACATGACAGTGAGAGCAGTGTCGCTGAAGCTGCTCTTCTGTCTGGATATAATGCTGTGTAGTGGATGTGTAAGAGCCTTACAGCAGCATAACTACAAATTTGAGATAAATAATTCAATGTTTAATGAATCAAAGTTGTTGGAAAATAATCATTTAAGTCTCTTACTGCTAAATGCTGCTGCTTTGTGTTGGTTGTCGTCATTGGGCCTGTACACTATTCATCATATCTGCATATGAAGTCATCATTTACAAGGCTTTAGTAAAGACAATTTGTATAAGCCATTGGTATTTCTTCAATGAAACTTCCTTGTACAAGAAGACCTGATTCGGTATTTGTCATTTTCCATCCATCCATCTTCAAAAATGCTCATCTTCACTAATCGTGAGGGTGCAGGAGCCCATGCTGTCTTTTAGCAGTGGGCAGTGGACACCCTAGGGGTAGGCAAACTTTTTGAGTCACGAGCTGCATTGGTTTAAAAACATTTGCATTGGGCCAGGAAATGGGGGAAAAAATAGCTTTGTATATGCCGATAAAGTATCTTAAAGCCGATACTCTGGCATTACATGAGGAAAAACGATTACATCATATAATCCTTTTTTTCTCATTTGCATTCACCAGCAAAATTCATGTTCCATAGCCTATTTCTTTTATAAACCATTTTATCCAATTAGCTTTGAAAAACTCAACATTTTTGATTATATACATTTACGAATAAAAACTTTCAATTAAAGTAATTGCAACGTAATCTTACCCTTTTTAAGCACTAAATTTGAGAATTTGCATTGAAAAATTTAATGCAACAGTGCTAAGATTTATATTGCAATAACTTTATTATCCTGATGAAATTGATTCAAAAAAGCAAGAACTGAAAAAATGTAGACAACTATTTGAATGTCGACCATGAGCACAATGAAAACTATAAAGTATAAGGGTTTTAAATTATTGATTTAGTGATTTCAAAGTATTTTTCTGCTTTTATTTTTAATGAAAAGGTTCATCTGAATATGGGAACTTCGCTTTTAGATTTCATGACTTATAGAAAGGAGATAACCTTAAACTTCTGCAATGACACGCAGGTGAAATTTTTTTTAATTGTGTATTTTTAAATCCAGGTGATTTTATTCGTATTGCCTTAAACAGCGTATCCCGGACTCCTTTTTAGAACATGGGGATAGTTTTTTTCCCTCAAATGTTCTCGGGTTGATAACAGTAGTCTTCAAATACATTTTTGAGAGTGGCGCTGAGCTTCAGTGAGGTCCAGTGGACATATTCAAAACTTCAGGTCATTGTTTTAACGTGATGCGCCTCGTTTTTTTTTTTTGGGTGCTTCTCTCAGCTTTGTCTTGTGGGCCGAATTAAATTCATTAGTGGGTCTGATCTGGCCTGTAGGCCTTGGATTGCCCATCCCAGCTTTAGACTCACTGTCAGCCAGTCGCGGGGAACACGAGGAAGGACAATCATCCGCACACTCACTCATACGTAGCGCTAATTTAGACGTTCTATACATGTTTTAATAATGTGGGAGGAAAACCGAGTGCCTGAAGATAACTTACACAGCCACAGGGAAAACATACAAACTCCACACAGGGAGGCCAGGCTGGTAGCTGGAATTGAACCCGGAGGCAGACGTGCTAACTAGTCTGCCACTGTTATTTTTGTCATGTTACCTCTAATATTTTGTTGCACAGTTATATAATGCATATTTCTGTATATTATCTGCTCGTACGTTTCATACGCACACTAATATATATATATATATTATATATATATATATATATATATATATATATATATATATATATATATAGGGCAGCACGGCGGCGCAGTGGTTAGCGCTTGTGCGGCACAGTTCATGTCATGGGAACCTGTCGTGGGTTCAAATCCAGCTCCAGACTTCCTGTGCGGAGTTTGTATGTTCTCCCCGTGCTTGCGTGGGTTTCCTCCGGGCACTCCGGTTTCCTCCCACGTTCCAAAAACATGCATTTCAGGTGAATTGGCCGTAGGTGTGAATGAGCGAATGAGTTGTCTGTCCCTGTGTGCCCTACGATTGGCTGGCAACCAGTTCAGGGTGTCCCCTGCCCACTGCCCGGAGATGGCTGGGATGGGCTCCAGCACCCCCGCGACCCTAATGAGGATAAGCGGTACGGCTAATGAGATGAGATGAGAGATATATATATAGTATAAATGATATATATGAACGAGCGATAAAAAGAAAGAAAGGTAAAAACAGAAAGGAAGAGAGAAAGGTAGAGATAAAGATAAAGATAGAGAAGTAAGAGAGCGAAAGAGAGAAAGACAGCAAGAGAAAGAGAGAGAAACAAAAAAAAAAGGGAAAGCTAAATGAAAATCACAGCCAACCATTATATTCTTTAACCCTCTGCTCAGGCGATGAGCCGTGAGATTTTTTTAGGTTGAAAAAAAGTGAGCCTTTGCTCAAAAAAGGTTGGAAACACAGATTTGAATGATCATTAAAACGTATAGCAGAAAGTTGCTGTTTAACTGAAACTTGTTGTGGGTACGCGTCGTGTTACTAAGTTTGCCCTTGGTTATACAACCAAACATCAATTTGTAATTTATAGTTCATATCACAAAATCTGCACCCGGGAAATCCGAGTAAGGTGGCCATACTGGATGGGTGTTACGTTTCGAGGTTCACGAATCCCTTAACCGCTAGGGTCGTAGGGCCATCACTTCACATTATTATTGTGATGGAGAAATATAGAAATCAAAGCTCCAAGATCTAGTTTGACTGTCGTTAAACGTTCTGGGCTAAATTACAACAACCAATGTTCAGTGATGTACAAACAAGCCCCATATGCACTGCAGAAAAGCGTGTGGTGTACGGGTTAAGGGTTAAAATGAGGCGATCTCTGTGACTTGTTTCAACTGGCGAAAGGCGCACTAACATCAGCGATGCGTTTTTCATCTCTGCCCTCCACTCACCGGATAAGGGTGCGTCCTTTTTGGACTTGAGCTTTGCAACTCATTTCGACTGTGAAACGGCGCAATATTTTCTCGGGTTTAGGGCGCATGTCCACCATCTCCGAAGGGCTCATTGCAAGTCAGGTACTCGCTCTGGCCTCTACTCACAAGCAGTGCTCCCTCTAAGCTGCGCGCATGCGCAATTGCGCACTGCTCGCACATTCTCAGCGCACAAGAAAATCTAGCCAGCGCACAAAAATGAAGGCTCAAAATTACTAATTAAGAAGCGACTTAAGTCAAAGTTACAGTGCATGAAAGTAGAAATACACGGGTTCCCCTGACGTTGTGTCCTAAATGCGGTATTTTGAAGTCGAGTCGAAGTGGAACGAAGTTGAGTAAAGTTAGTAGAGAACCAGCTTCTTCAGCTCGGCTCACTAAAAGGAACCGGCTCTTTCGGGTCCTAAACGGCTCTTCAGGTTGTTTCCGCTTCTTTAATCCCAACATCACCAAATATTATGTAAAATTATGCACAACATGACTTAAAGGAAGGGGGGAATAGAACAAAAAAGAAAAAAATACCAAAATGAAAAAGTAGTGAAAAGCTGAGAAAAAAACAAAAGGAAGAGAAAAAAAGAAAAGAAAGAAATTTAGGAAAAAAGTAAATAGAGAACAAAAAGAAAAAAGTAACAAAAAAACACGGAAAAAAGAAGAAAAAGTTTGTGTTGCATTCAAATAATTTCCAATTATATCAAGTGAATCTTGTTGCCAACATTGTACTTCCACTAAAAAAACGTGATTAAGTACAGTTCTGTATCTTACAACCGACTAAATAAGCCCCCCAAAATGTTAATATTATGCGACAAAATATATCAGGAAATAAAAAGAAATGGATATCTTGTGAAAGAATTGTAAGAACAAACGACGTTTGTAGGCCGTACAACCTTTGCAATAGTACATGAGTCAATTCATTCAAAAGAGAAAAATAATTGTGCATTGCCGGAAACTCGGCAAAATGTAACTTGATGTCAAGTTATGGACATGTTTGATAATTAATTATCTTGCCACACTTGGGATTATGGTTGCTCACTGTTGTTTCAAGCGTTGCTTTTTACAGGGAACATTGCTCACAAGGTAACAGTACTTACAAATAAACGGTAAAGACACAAAAGACAATGTCTAACACATCCCTGCTTCATTTGTACATCCAACAAAATTAGTGTAGACACGTGGCAACATCAAACCGCGTCTGTTGGACCCATCCGATATGGCTAATTGTTTACATTTCGGGATGCGCCTAAGGCAACGCAAAAACTAGCTATAGATTTGATGTATACAGGAAAATAACCTGATGCAAAAAGAGAACAATTTGATAATCAAACTGATAAACTGACTTGAAATGCAGATCCTTGAAGGTAAAGTGAGTTTCCACAATGCCAGTGGTCTTCACTCGGGTCCTCAGCACATCTTGCTGGGTGGGCACATAAGCACCATGTGATATCCTGTCCAGGTCATTCAGATAGCTGTTTTAAAAAAAATAGGGGCCAGAAGGTTATGAGAATCAAAACGACCACGCCCAAGCGTAGAGGTGTGTGTACTCACTAAGCAGCAGAGTCGTTCAGTTGGTACTCTCGAGAGCGGCCGAAACACGCCTGTACCCCTCCATCCTTCCACAGTCGCTGAATGACTCCGGCCAGCTCGCCAGTCATGAAGCCTTCCTCGGCTGAACCAGCCAACACAAACAGCTGCCGCGCATCGTCCTGAGCCAATAGACACCTCGATTATGTTGAGATAAAGCAGCCAAGAGCCACAGAGTTGCATTTCATTGAATATCAAAAAACTCTAGTGCCATAATCCTGAACAAGTGTGACTAAGACGAGACATGAGTCACATGTTATAAAAATGGACCACGCCATGAATAACTCCGAAAATACCCTTCAATACAGTTCTTTCTGGTCATTAAACTTGCATTTGCTTACCTCACACATATCAAAAATGTAGTGCCTTGCTAAGGTTTTAGTAAGTTTAAATATGGGGTAAAAGTAGTGGTACACCTTAACATAACTAATCGTGCTTGTAGCTCGAATTGATCGTGCAACAAGCAAATTTTTGCTTTTCGAATTGTGCAGACTCAACATTTTTACAGCACAATTATAGTCAGAAAAGGGGATGCTATAAAATGCAATCCAAGCTACATAATCAAAACAAACTTGCCATGGAATATAGACGCTCCCCTACTTACGACCATTCGACTTACCTAAAACGGTAGACACCAACATTTTTTGGGGGGATGTCGAAAAATATCTGGCCATTGCTGTAAGTTAGGGCAGCATGGCAGCGCAGTGGTTAGCGTGTGTGCAGCACAGTTCTGAGGTCATGAGATCGAACCTCCTGTATGGAGTTTGCATGTTTTCCCCATGCTTGCGTGAGTTTCCTCCGGGCACTCCGGTTTCCTCCCACATTCCAAAATCATGCATGTCAGGATAATTGGCCGGTCCAAATTGTACCTCGTGTGAATGAGCGAGTGGGATGTCTGTCTCTGTGTGCCCTGCGACTGGCTGGCAACCAGTTCGGGATGGGCTCCAGCAGTCCCCGCGACCCTACTGAAGATAAGCGGTGGAGATAATGGATGGATGGATGCTGTAAGTTAGATTTTGTATTGTGTGCACATTACTCTAGTGCTTCTTTCAGCCGCTACGGGTGTCACCCAGCATCCACCCGGAAGTTAAAAAATAAAAATAAAAATCAGCTTCCTCTTGCTAGTTCGTGTGTAATCATCTTTCCTCTACCAGCTCTTATTCCCACCGCTGCCACCAATGAAGCGTGTTGTTTTGTGTAGGTAATGGATTTCTCCTTGTTCATGAAAAAATACTCAGACACACTTTCAGTCTCTTTGAAGAGCGACAACCATCAGCACCCGTTTATTGTAAACACACCAAACTCTCCAAATCTAAACCTCATATTCTACGCCTACACTATCTCCAGTGTGCGAAGAACATTGACATTTTTATAGTTAAATATCTCGTGCATCCATTCAATTTGGTTGGTGTAAAGTGTAAAGAAGAGGTGAGCCTTTTTTTTTAAATGAACATGAAATAAGAAAGCTTTTTTTCGGCCACTTTTTGCCACGGAGGAGCTCTTGAAGCGCATCTCCCAAAAGTAAGTTAAACTGATGTTTTTTTTTTTATCTCTAGAGAGGATATTATTCCATGATATCTTTATTTTTAAAACAAAACAATACCGGTTACTAGACAAACCTTTAACATACTTATATAAACCATAAACATACAAAATACAGCACTGAAGCAACATACGAACAAATTCAGCGCCTCTGACTGCTCCGGAACTGCATTTTCCCTGGTAAAGCTGTCAAGATTTTTGTTAAAAAACAATGTATCGAAATTCTCGCGTGTAGAGGTTCCACTGTATTTGAAAATGACGATCTCCCAAAAAAAAATGGAGATTTTGACCTGCTGCATTTGGTAAGCAAATATTTCTGGGGATGAACGCCTAGTGGTGAGGGGGTTGTCCGTGATCTGGGCTGTCACTTACCGCTCTGGCAAAGTCGGCAAAGTCAATCTTAAGTCGCCCCATTGCTCTGATGATGGCGATGATGGACTGGATGGTGTTGCTGTAGACGACCGCCTTATACTGTTTACACTCCTCTTCCGAGTAGCCTGCTTCATGGATGATCCTGCGTCACATGATGAGAGTTTTATTCTGTTAGTTTTCCAAACCACATTGCATTATTTTCATTCTAGTTTTAGCAGACAGGATTTTTCAGTATTTGGTACAGCCATGTAGAGTATACGTGGCACGTCTTCCAGACAAAAAGAGCCACCTTGCTATTAAAAAGCATGTTTGCTTTTAACATGACTCATAGTTCCATTTATATCAAACATTTAAAGAAAGGTCTTGTTGATGAAAGAGGTTTTTTTAATGTAAAATCGACGGTGTGGACAACGCTGCTATTACCTTTTAGGCTTGGCTAGTAAGTTTCCACTCTACAGAACACAACTTTAAAATTGGTTTACTTTGTCAACTAAAATAGGCCTTTTTACATTTCATTTGGTTTTAATAGGGATATCTGAATACATTTCAAAAGCTCACATTATCTTTAGGTTTTGATTTGTTTGAAACATGATTTTCCTATTTTGCGTGGTAACACTGACGCTATGAGAACATCATAGGGCGGCATTAGCTCAGGAGGTAGAGCGCTTGTCTTGGAATCGAGAGATCCCGGCTCCTCTGTGTTATATGTCGAAGTGTCCTTGGGCAAGACACTGAATCCTTCATTGCCCCAATAAGCAGGTCTGCGCCTTGCATGGCTGCATGAATGGGTAAGTGCGAAGCACATTGTAAAGCTTTGGGAGGTCTTCATTGACTTGAAAAAGCGTTATATAAACCAACTATATAGACCATTTACTCAATTTGAGCCTCTGCTGCAACATGCTCTTTAATTAATATATCCGACAGCTCTCATTTTCGGCCAATCAGAACGCAAGGCAGACGACAGCCCGGCCCTTTTTGTATCACAATGTATGCATACCTGCCAACTTTTGAAAGTGAAAAAGCCTAGTTGCTAGGGTCCAGGTTCGGTCAGGTTAGAAATTCCCCATTTCACTTACCTGACTTCAGCACATATTTAAGCAATAAACAAACTAAAGGCTAAATCTCAATATATCATGCAAACAATTTCACTGGCACATTTCTAAGTGTCACTGCTTCAATGAATCAGTCACTTCTCAAAGTGAAGCAAGGCACACAAGAGTCAATTGAACATGCGAAGCCAAAAGATTTTTATTTGCTGAAAAGCAGATAATAAGGGACCGAAAAGCCATAAAAATGCGTGGGTTGATTCACTTTAGCAAAATTAATGATATCCTAATGTTCTCCATGTTATACAAGCTACAGCCCAATCCTTCATTGTTCTCCGTTGTGCATTGTTTTGATTTTTTCAACTGTTCTTTCGAAAGGGTCACACTGTGGCACTTGTATCCAGATAATGTCATCATCATTTTCCTAGTCATCAGGCTGCCAAGCACTTTGGTCGATAGACTTGCCCGGATATGCAGCCAGACGACTGGCAGTGCTGATATAGCCGTTGTTTGAAATGGTACTTTGTCTCCATCTTGCGGTGGAATGTTTTTACGATTTTATTTATTTTATTTTTTTTAAGGGGAAAACCGTAGTTTCTGTGATGGTACCGTATCACCGTAGTGGGTTAAAGAAAACCATACTCATTACGGCAAAACCGTATTACTTGGCAGGTATGTGCATGGCATGATAGAGGCGTCACGATCAACTAGGATTGATGGGAACCAAAACAAAGTTTTTCGTTCCACAGTGAGTGTTTTATTTTTATTACGCTGGTAAGTTAGTTGTCAGGGAGAGAAGTTTTTTTTAGTTACTGCAGCCGCTTAACTTGCACTTTCTCTGAGTATATAACTGCGCCCTCGTTAGCACATGACGAAAACCAATACAAGCGAAGGTGGCGTTGCATAATATAGTAAAACTTGTAAACAATGGGATGAATAGGATATGCAATTTGTTATTGAGTATATCACATTTATGAAACTTGTGATGTAATTTCAATGTTCCTCGCGGGAGACTCAGGACTCATTTGATAAATTTGATGTACTGGATCACTCATTGTATAGCCTCTAAATACCATTATCTCTCACAAATCTGAATCTATTTTTATGTGTAATTGGGCTTCTGACTTCCTCATAGATAGCCAGCATTTTGCATCCACCCTATAGCGTCTTTAAACGATGTCATTAATATAATTCTACAAAACATAATTAAGACCCTTTTATACTGACTAATAAGATAAATTTGCATAATCCTAAAGAAATGATAGGGCTATGCTATCAGGATTATTGACTAAAAAGACGCTTGATGCTGTGGTTTCGGCCGCCGTATTTGCTCTGTTTGTGATACATGGATACCGTAACTATGGTGGACTTGGCTTAACGCTCTGTGTAGGATCTATTAATTGGATTGCGGTAGTATTAGATTGTTACTTGTTGTAGGTGCATGATTGAAATCAACTGACTCACAGCTATGTGAATTTTTATTGTGATCAACAGCCCTAAACTGAAAAAAAAAAAGATGGGTGAAAATAAAATAAAAATTTAAGAGACTCAGACATTACGGGGAAATAGAACTGCAATTATCCTGTAACCAGGAATTCCTCAAAAGGAAATTGGTCACACTGATGGTTTTCTAAAATTCATTTTTGTTATTTTTAAATCTCATACATGAATTCAGCACCTTTGGTCTACCCTACTGCACCTCCCTGTTCAGTCAGATGGCGCTGTGAATATATAATTTGTGTTATTTGACAATAAAGTAGGCAAAAACAAAGATCAGTTAAGAAGTGAGGAAAGATTTTTCCTCAAATTAATCAAATACTTTTTTTTAATAATTAAAACACTTTGATAATATTAGCAATTCAAAAACAAAGATAGGTTGTGACGTGAGGAAAGATTTGTCCTACAATTAATCATATACTTTTTGAATAGTAAAAGACCAGAATGATTTAAAAAACCCAGTCTGATTCAAAATGGAGTAAATGTTCAAACTTCCGAAAAAACGATCAGGCTTTATGAAACGTGCTTGTTGCCAATTGAATTGTAACATTCTAATGCTTTAGACCTGGGCAAAATAATGTTTATCAAAGAATAACATATATGCATATTATATGTTTTAATACATGCGCAAAGTTGTAGTTTGCTTGACAAGTTATACTCACTTCATCTGTTTAACAATCGTACTCTTCCCAGACTCGCCAGCACCTGGAAATGAGAAACACATGGAAATTCTGTCATGTCCTCATAATTTGAATAACATATGTGCACACTAAAAACCAAAACAATCAAAGGGTAGGCAGATGCTTGCTCACATACATTGTGTTTCATTTAAATTCAACCAGTGATTGATCATCTGAAATAAATAGGTTTACATTTTGACAAAAGGCAGAAGAGTCTCTCTCCATTTCGAAAAATTATCCATTTTGCCTACTTTGACAAGGAGTACCTGTATACTCACTGTTATGTCTGATTTTGGACTTATCCAAACACCGTAATTAGAATTCCCCTAGTCAATCTTAATGCAAAGACCACAAGAGGGCCCCTAGGTAAAGGGAGATGACCAGGGCTGCACTTAAACAACTATCATCCTTTTAAATAAAAGCACATTTCAAGATATCTGATTACGGCACTCACCTACCATAAATTCAAGGGTAAGATTAGAGCTATAATGGACTGAATGATCCTTTCCTGGAGTCAAGACCGATCCACCCAATTGCACATATTAAGCACCCCTCCTTCCAGACTCACACTACAGCCAAAAACTTGGGCCCGGAACGGCCATAAAATGTCAATCAATAGGTCTGGCCAGGCTTCTCTCTTGACGTTTTTTTCCCTTCGTGGAGAGCTGCACAGCACGCACACGGTTACTTTTACACAAGTTTTTATTTGGATGACTGCTTTTCACTTCTACTTCAGAAATATTCTTTAGTAACAGCACTTTTACTTGAGTAACACAGTCTGCGCCCAAATGCACACTTTATTTGAGGGACTAAGCCTGAAGTTAACCCGAAGCTTCACTTTGGCGCCAAAGTGGTCACTTAAGGTTAAGCTCGAATTGGGTCCCTCATATCATATTAATCGGTCAGGGACAATGTTCCCTCTAATTTTCCACGGGTCTGAGCGTTCACACAAAGTTGGTGAGCAATGCTTGAAACAACAGTGAGCAACCATAATCCCAAGTGTGGCAAGATAATTATCAAACATGTCCAAATTTTGACATCAAGTTACATTTTGCTGAGTTTCTGGCAATAAAAAAATATTTTTCTCTTTTGAATGAATTGACTCATGTACTATTGCAAAGGTTGTACGGCCTCGAACGTCGTTTGTTCTTACAATTCTTTCACAAGATATCCATTTCTTTTTTTTTCCTGATATATTTTGTCGCATAATGTTAACATTTTTGGGGGCTTATTTAGTCGGTTGTAAGATACAGAACTGTACTTAATCACATTTTTTAGTGGAAGTACAATGTTGGCAACAAGATTCACTTGATACAATTGGAAATTATTTGAATGCAACATAAAAGATTTCTTCTTTTTTCCGTGTTTTTTTTCCACTTTTTTTTTAATTCCTTAAATTCCTTAAAAAAAAAAAAGTCTCATTCTGTTTATTTTTTCCGGGCTTTTTGTTCTCCATTTACTTTTTTTCCTACGTTTCTTTCTTTTCTTTTTTTTCTAAATTTTTCCTTCTTTTTTTCTCTTCCTTTTCTTTCTTTTTTTCCCAGCTTTTCACTACTAAATGTGAATTTCCCTTCGGGGATGAATAAAGTATCTATCTATCTATCTACTTTTTCATTTTGGTATTTTTTTCTTTTTTGTTCTATTCCTCCCTTCTTTTAAGTCATTTTGTGAATAGTTTTACATAATATTTGGTCATGTTGGGATTAAAGAAGCAAAAACAACCTGAAGAGCTGTTTAGGACCCGAAAGAGCCGGTTCCTTTTAGTAAGCCGAGCCGGTTCTGGACAAACTTTAATAACTTTACTTTTCAGCTTCGGTCGACATTGACTTCAAAATACCGCATTTAGGACACAACATCAGGGGAACCCGTGTATTTTTATCCTTATGCACTGTAACTTTGACTTAAGTCGCTTCTTAATTAGTAATTTTGAGGCCTCATTTTTGTGCGCTGGCTAGATTTTCTTGTGCGCTGAGAATGTGCGAGCAGTGCGCAATTGCGCACAGCTTAGAGGAAACACTGGTCAGGGTGGTTTGAGGTTTTATAACCCCGGGCAGAGAGGGACAGGATTTTTTAAGCCGATCCTACCCCTAATTCATACAAAAGGTTGACAAAGTTAAAAAGAAATCTTGTTAAAGATGCTTCAATCCACACTTGAGCCGCGTTTCTGTACAATTGGATTAATCAAGTAGATCCTGGCTTCAATGAGATTATGCACAGCTCACGCATCCTCTGGGTTACAATTTTATACAGGCTGACCTCACTGGTAAAACGGCAAACACAGAGAACTTAGTACACTAAATATAGGCAGTTTGACTGATTTGTGGCAATGGTGACCTTAAAAAATAACTCCCTGAGCGCAGGAAGCACACACACATGTATATTATATTTCTCGTCATGTGGGGTCTAATGTTTAACAGATCTGTTTGTATAGCTCAAAGTGTAAGTATGTACTTAATTCTGGCATTTAAATACATTTTACATCTCCAGCGTTTGACCATTCTGGCAAGAGCTTAAAATGTTACATGTATGTTAAACTGCTATCAAATCATTTATGCACGTTTTTAAATCAAACTTGCTTTAAATAAATTCAACCAAAAAGTTCTGAAACATGGGAACATATTAGACGACTAATTTATATAAATATATATAAAAATGTCAGGCAGTGGTGTGTATTTGCCAGAAGTTGTCGTGATCACTTAATAGCATTTGGATGTGTCAATGACAAACACATTTGTTATTTCTTCCATATGATAAAGCAGAAAATCAATAGTCTCTGCAGTTACGCGTGAGCTCAGAATATGTTTTCAACTGAGAAAACATTATAATTACCGTACCTCTATTGGGAGTGTAAGCTCCCTGGTGAGGAGACATGTTAACCAATTTGGTGTCAAACACAGTAGGAGTAACCTGGCAACAGCCAAAATGAGATAGGGTCGACTCTGTTTAGCGCCATATGATCTGGGACATCTCCATTTAGTTTGCTTGATAAGAAATAAATGTGTACAGTATGTCAGGCTGATCGAATAATTTTCTAAATTTTGATTTGGCCAATCATGGCAATGGATTCAAATTACATCAGGTAAAAACGAACGACTCTCGCATTACTTTAGTTTTAGTTGTCAGTTGTCTCTTGTTGTTTTTCTAAAAACGAAAGTGTAGTGAATCTGAGGATTTGTCACAGCCATTTTGGGTGGTTGTTTCCTCCAGCCACAGCGCTTACCTTTTTGTCACAACAGAGTATATCCCGTCCCCAAACACTATTCTGCTTCGCGATTTGTCCAAAAGCTTAAATAAAAAAATAACTAGATGTATTTATGTGTCGTTTCCACAACATGACGTACAGTGATATGCTAAAGTATCAATCACAACCATGAAATCAAACCAAATGAATTCAACATATTATATTGTAACAACACATAAAAAATTAAAAAGTAGGCCCCGCAAAAGGCCCCTTTAGAGTCAACACTTTGTACAACCTCCTTTTGCTGCAATCAAAGCCACAAGTCTTTTTGGGAATGTCTCTATAAGTTTATCGCATCATGAAACAGAAATATTTGCCCATTCTTCCAAATGAAACAGCTTAAGTTCCTTAAGCTTTGATGGTGATTGTTTGTGCAGAGCATTTTTCAAATCTTTCAGCAAATGCTCGATAGAATCTTGGTCTGGGCGTTGGCTGGGTCATTCTGACAAATTTATATTGCTGGTTTTAAATTATCCAATTGTAGATTTTGCTTTATGTTCAGGGTCATTGTCCTAATTGAAGGTGAACCTTTTGCAGAGTCCAACAGTTTTTCTGCCAAAATCGCCCTGTACTTGGCTCTATCCAGCTTCTAATCAACTCTAACAATATTTCCATTCCCTGCTGAAAAAATGCAACCCCACACCATCACGTTTGACAGTAGAGATGGTGTTTTTAGCGTGATGTGCTGTTACTCTTACACCAAACGTACTACTTTGCAATCAGCCCAGAGTTCAATTTTTGTCTCATCTGACCAGAGCACCTTGTTTTGCATGTTATTTGTCTACCATGTGGCTTCTTGCAAATGCCAATTGGGCTTTTTTACGGTATTCTCTCAGAAAGGTTTTTTTTTCTTGCCACTATTCTATAAAGGCAGATTTATGCAGACTATAACTAATGACTATGCCCGCATGTTATCCAATGGGATCTCTGGCATCTTTGGTTGCTTCTCTGATTAGTTTTCTCCTCGTTTGGGCTGAAAGTTTAGGACTGTCAGGTCTTGGTAGGTTGGCAGCAGTTGTATGCTCTCTCCATTTTGATATTTTACTTGCACACTGCTCCAGGAGAGGAGTAAATGTTGCAAAATCTTGTATCCCATTCCTGCTTTATCCAGGGTGCCTGGTGTGTTCTTTGGTCTACATAATGTAGTCCAATCATTAAAAATGGAGGCTTATTGACACACTGTCACTGTTAGTCATTTATGTTGACATTGGATAATTCAGAAGTCATCAAGAAACTGCTGAAGTCAGTTGGCTGACCTGAGAGAACAGGGGGGCAATATTTTTGCATCACCTATTTTTGAGTTTTTGTTGTAAATATAAAATGTTGAAATCATTTGGTTCCACTTTAAGATTTTATCTCACATGATGTTGATTTTAAGAAAAATAATTGCAGTTCTTAACTCTAAGTTTGAAGCTTGAAATGTGGCAATCTACCAAAAGTTCTAGGGGGCCGAATACTTTGGCTAAGGACTGTAGATGGGTGACATTTTACACTTCTCTACGCCAAAAACAAACAAAAAAATGATCTCAACGCTCCTGCCGCGCATGATTCCTGTGTGCCCCATGCCACCCAAGAGTATTTCACACCTACTCGCATGAACAATTTTGACTTCAATTCAAATGCGCAGCCAGAAACGCCCAATCGCGCTCTGTAGCATGTTTTCTGCCAAGGGTGTATGAACAACAGGATTGAGAAAAGGTTGTAAATATGTATGTAAATACATCTTATTTTTTATTTTTTAATACATTTGCGGGTGGCTGAGAGGTTAGCACGTCCGCGGCACAGTTCTGAGGTCATTGGATAAAATCCAGCTATCTTCGATCAAATCCAGCTTCCAGCATGCCCACTTAGAAGATAGCTGGGATGGGCTCCAGCACCACTCTACTGAGGATAACCAGTGCAGAAAATGGATGGATAAATAATACATTTGCAAAAATCTCCATCTCATTTTGTCATTATAGGATATCGAGTAGAATTGTGAAGGATAATAATGAATTGAATTTGGAATAAAGTGGAAATTAAAAAAATATGGAAAAACATGTTAGTGTGCTTACAGTCAAAGAGGAGTACTTTAATTCTGCACAGTGTAAAAATCCAACTATTTAGTTTAATCAACCCTATTATTTTTAAATAAATCCCAGTCTCAGATAAAAATGATGCAATTTGCTAAAACACATAGTTTTAACACATGCTTAATTCTCTTCTGTTCCATGTGTTCTTTCACAGTGAAGCAGATAAGCACTGGTCCTCTGTTCACCATTCCGAATTAGCGCACATTCACATTGCTGTCACTCTGGCTGCACACAGGTTGCTACGCAACGTTTTATATATCCGCTTCTGATCATGAAAGTCGGCGATGGCTGCGAGGTGTGTCCAACAAAAAATTGTGGGGCAAAGTTTCAACTGGGACACCACAATTAGGTGTATACATACAATCAAATGAAAATTAAAATGAGTAAAATGTTTTATTTTTTAAACATTTTTATAAACATTTTTTTATATTTTTACTAGCTTTTACCATTGTAAACAAGAGAGAACATTGGCAAGTTTCTTGAAAATACTATTTTCCAAGAAAACCTGTGAGAACAGCCTTTTGTGAAAGGATGCATATCAAGCAGAACTTTCACTTCAAGGTTTTTTTTTTTGCATTTGTGATATTTCCAATACCTAAACAATGCATTCCATAAACAACGGGGCACTTTGCTTGCAAAATAATTTTATTGCAAGATTACCGAACTGATATATGAACTGATATTTGAACTTTGCGAGTACTTTTCAGCACCTGAGGTTTTTGGTGAATGTATTACATAATTTCGGTCTTAATGGCAATCATGTTTTTTGCGGACGCACATGTAAAACTATCCTTTTATGACCAGACAATGAATATGGGGATTCATCATCTTTTAAAAGTAAAAACGCTTTCGAAGAGTTAACCGCCGGTATTTGTCGATTGACTCCATGTCTCACGACTCACTACACGGCTTAACTACAGCGACTTACCATATGGAGCCACCTACAAACACTTATTTGCCGGATATATATATATATATATATATATATATATATATATATATAGTATAATACTCCAACTCAATACAACATTTTATTTATATCTGTACATTCAAGGAAACTGTGCGGGTCAGATGTATCGACATTTCGTTCTGTATACACGTGTACTAGAATGACAATAAAGTAGATCTGAATCTGAATATAGAAAGTATGGATGGCATCCTTGATGTGTGGACAAAGACTTTATCTAAGCCACTCCTGGCATCTCATAGTTCATTATTATACTAAAACAATTCCCAAAGGTTTAATACTTACCTGATGAGTAGCACAACCAAACCCCCCTTCCACCCCAAATTTTTTTTTTTTTTTGCTTTTTTTTAATAAAACAATCAGGGCGTGTTTTTACATTTTGGACCAAGGAATGATGATTGTGCAAACATATTCATATGTTATGGCATTGAGTAATCCTTTATCCCAGCCATGAGCAAATGTTATGTCACTCGACTGCAAGCGGCTAAATAGCTATTCGATGTGAAGCCTAATCCTGTCTGACTTTCTGCAGGAGTACAAACCCTAAAATGGTCCCCAGTTAATTCTACAACACAACATGTTACAAAAATGTACACTCTTTTTACACCTATGATTTCAAGTGTGGATGTCAACTTCCAGCTTGGTTAAATCTAATGTGCCGGGAAGTCTTCTGGTGGAGTCAACATAACGAGCTGTGTGTAATGTAGAATATCTAATATATTGTGATTCTATATCAGTACAGAGAACAGGTGTATATTTAACATCCCACTAAAATGGCATTAGAATTGTTTGCATTAGAAAAAAGATGTGGCGATTGGGCCTCAAATAGTCACTGGTGTATGTGTAATGCTATATACAGCATTAGCTCGGTTCAACTTTTTTTTTTTGCTTCGTTCAAAATCTGTGGACCAGTGAATGATTTATACTCTATAGCATGGAAATTAAATGTAAAATAATGTTTTAATATAATAATTGTCTTTTGAGTTATTAGACAAAATCAAATTTAGTGTTCTCAATCTCATTGCCAACATTTAAGATGCAAAAAAAAAAAAAAAAACTGTCAATTTACACAACCTACGACTTTTAGCCAGTGCGAGGAAATTTGAAAGGGTTTAATGGGATGAGAATTGTTTTAAATTGGCAAGGAGAATGTAGCACTGAAAAAGCTGCGGTCATTCATGGACAATTCATCACATCCACTACACAGCATTATATCCAGACAGAAGAGCAGCTTCAGCGACAGACTGCTGTCACTGTCTTGTACCACGGACAGACTGAAGAGATCTTTTCTTCCTCATGCCATGAGGCTCTTTAACTCCACCCGGCAGAGTAAAGGCCCACATTAAACCACACCCCCTACATTGCATATTACCGAATTTTATTGCAATATGTATTCTGTGTAGCACTATCTAGATATTCCATAGAACACGCTACAGTGGGTATTAGCACGTCACATTGGGTATTTGTATATCGTCTTATTTTTGCTTTATTATTGTATTGTTTCTGAGCACAGGGATTCTGCTGGAAATGTGAATTTCCCTGCGGGGATGAATAAAGTATCTATCTATCTAGCATCCTCACCAATCTTGAATACAATTCATGCACGTAGTCCATTTAAAGAGCAAGGTTTTGTAACAAGGAGTAATTTGAAAACACGGGAAAAACCCCTACAAGACCAAAAGAAAATGGTAAATGGTCGGATTTTATAACTGAGAACTCTGTGGACAATTAACAGAAAGCTGTAGATGATGTCCAATCACTGTATTATAAATTTGAAATGTACATATCAGAAATAATGTACACCTTTATTCCTGACTTCATAGTGTAGAACATCAAGATCCTACTTAAAGTAACCTTGTTGTGATGCGTGCAAGGACAAGTACAGATTGTACAAAGTTGTCCAACCTTTGAACCAAGGAACACTTTTTTGGGGAGAATGTTTTGAGACATTTAAAGACACATTCTTTGTTTTAGTTGTCAAGACTATAAATTTGAAAATCGAAACTCGTACTTATAAAAGTGTTTCAAACGGGAATCATCCATTGTAGTGGCAGTATGGATATTTTTTCATTAAAAAGACAAATATTGTCTGTTTGAAAAGATGTCAAGTGTGCCTTCGTGTCAGTAGCCAGATTATGGTAAGGCTGCAAATGGTTGTAAGTAAATGAAGATCTTAGGCCCAGAACCTAATTTCTACTTTAGTAATATTTTTCTGAAGTAACAGTACATTACCTTAAGCATTACACTCGGGCGCTGTATTTCTGGACCACGCCTGCTGCGGCACCGAAGTGCACAATTGATTTAGGGGACAGATCCCGAAGTAAACCCGAAATTGCACAGGCGAGTGTTTGGGTCTTCAGAGTGTTTGGGCTCCGAAGTGCAGCCTCAAGTTTACTTCAGGCTCGGGCCCTCAAATCAAGTTAATCAGTTGGGTTTTGGGCCGGGTTGGGCTGGATTTTTTTTGGGACCCTATCTTACCTCTAGTTGCAAGGTGGCAAGCTCTAAAAATGAAAATTAGAGTTATTGTTTATTGTCATTGTTAACAACGTAGTGAACATTGTCTACAATGAGATTGGGCGTGGCACTCCATGATAAACATGTTATAAAGACTTAAAAAAAGAAAATAAAGATTAAAAAGAAATGTTAGGATAAATAAGCAAACATGTTTACAAAGTATTGCTTGGACACTGGCCTAGGTTGCAAGTGCATCAAAACAATAGCGCAATTCTTCAAATCATCAGCTTTTCAGCTTCCTTAAACTATAGATCTTCCGGTTTTATAAATTTGTGATAAAAAGAACAACTTTTTAAGTAATCATACAGATTTTGGTAAGTCAAATCTCTGCAGATTGCTTTCCTTTTCAAATATTCTAAATTTCGTCACTCTACTAGTGTTAGTTGTGTTAAAAACAAAACTTCAATTTCAGGGCTCTAAAAAAGATTTTGGAGATGGATGCTTTCAGTTTTTTTTCAGTGATTTGATTTTACAGGAACCCCTACCGTTCCTGTAAGATTTCCTTGACTCCCAATACAATACGGCTCTTTTGAAAGGTAACACTATGAAGTTTTTAACCAAATGAAAACAATCACTGCAAGTGCTCCTAGTATTGAGTAATGGGTTTTGGAACACACATAAATAGAAGGTTTTCATTGTAACCTTAATTCTTTTGCAATCAAATGTCTGCAGATGAGTGAAGCATGGGCAAATAAGTTAGACAATAGCTTACAGCCTTACCTAGAACCATATCTAATTTGATCAAATCTGAAAACTAAAGATTGGATTTTACACATTTTTCTATTTTTCTAATTGTAGGTCTAGGGCGTTTCCAAAAGTGTCCATTTGGAGAGGACCAGTCGCAGCCCTAAATTTTTGGGGATTCGTGTGTTTCCATCCATCCATTATCTGCACCACTTACCCTCAGTGGGGTCGCGGGGTTCGTGTGTTTGACTTTGGCCAATTTTTAGACATTGTGAAAGACTTGTAAATGTTTGACTTCTCTTTCTGGAAGTTAAACCATTATTTGCACACCTGAATGTAATTTTTACGCGTAAAAATGGATTCCGGGTTGCATTGGCACACATTTATTTTTGGCCCCGGTTTCAAAACAGCTCATAAAATTGCGTAAAGTTATGCTGGGAATTACATTGGCTAACCAATGTGTCAATCCATATTTGAATTGGTCACTATTGGCTAACGATTTTTACGCCAAGTCAGTTATGAAGATTGTTTTTTTTTTGTCAATACAGGTCCTCATAGATTGTTACAGGCTAAGGACCGTGAAAAAAAAGCTTGCCATAGGCCAAGAGTGGTACGAAAAGGTCAGAGGCTAACGGCTAAACCGAAAGTCTTTCGACGAGTCAGATTATTTTTATAGGGGAGTTTTGAAGCCAAAAAGATGGATAACAACAGTGATTGTCAAACAAATCAGGGATGCTTTTAGGCTGATTTTTTTTTTTTTAGTCTGTAGGCATTTTCATGTGTTTTGGAGTAAATATTTTACACGGTTGGATTCACTGGACTCTCATAGATATAACCAGACCATGATTGTGGGGAATCGTTCACTGGTAGAATAATACAAGACTTTGGGTAAGTTATATTGGTTTTATAGTTTTCGGGTATCTTGTTTTAAGACTGATCGAGATGTTTCTGTGAGGTATATATCTTGAAATAATGGTTTAAGCTTTTCAGTTATATGTGGCGTGATATATTTCAGTGACTGGAGACATTGCAAAGACACGACTTTGTTTATCAATAGTCTGACAGCCCGCCGGCAGAACGTTAAGGCATTAGATTCAGATCAGAGATCAGATTCAGATTCAGATCTACTTTATTGTCATTCTAGTACACGTGTATACAGAACGAAATGTCGATGCATCTGACCCCCACAGTTTCCTTGAATGTACAGATATAAATAATGTTGTATTGTATTTTGGCTACGTGTAGTATTTTACCATAGTGCCGATAGTGCAAGAAGAGTAGCTAACCAGATGTGCAATATGGGCAGTCAGGTTAACAAGTCAGGTACACAGTAACATTAACACTGTAACAATAACGCTGTAATTACAATAGTGCAGAGAGCAATGTGCAAGGAGTGGCAAGCTATAAAAAAAACTGCCAGTAGTGCAAAAGTCAGATTAGCAGCCGTTTAGATTTAAGTTAACTATATGTTAGATTGACCATTTAACAGTCTAATGGCCAGGGGGACTAGACTATTGCGGAGCCTGGTGGTCCTGCATTAGAAGGAAAGTCGAACAATGTTGCCCTTTTCACCGATCACAGTCACACAATTTATGCTTTCTACAACATTATATTGAATCAAAATTATTTTAAAATCCTTAGATATAAATTTAAATCGGAGTTTGTCCAATGAATGAGAAAAAAGGATCGATATCATAATAGTTATATGAAATGATCTGCATGCAGTGACTCAGGAGGTAGAGCGCTCGTCTTGGGATCAAGAGATCGCAGTTCGAATCCCGGCTCCTCCGTGTTACATGTTGAAGTATCCTTGGGTAAGACACTGAACCTCAAAGGCCCCAATAAGCAGGTTAGCGCCTTACATGGCTGCAAGGCCGCTATTGGGAAATGTGAAGCACACTGTAAAGCGCTTTGGGAAGTCCGGACTTGAAAAGCGCTATATAAATGCAGATCATTTCATTTCATTTACAAGTCAATGAAGACTTCTCAAAGCGCTTATCAAACAAGTGTTCGTTACAAACACAAATAAAATCGATTGCACACAAAATGGCACAGGAAATCACGGTTCAAGATTACTCAGCATCGCTCCTACGATTGATCAGTCGATAAAGGCAAATAACGCCAGAAAAAACTAGTTCAGGGGATGGTGTGATTGTTATCCTGTGCAGTCCTTTGTGATTAAGGGCTATACAAACAAATGTGACTTGACTTGACAAAAAAAAGTTCTGGGTTGCAATAAAATATTTACTGTCAAAAATGTAACTATTGGTAACTGGAGGAGAAACCACAGGCAAGGGTTTCTGGAATAAGTGATCTCAAATGTGAGTTCATTTCGCTTGAGACGGCTAGTAAAACACTTCAGAATCACAGTGAATTGATAAATTCCAGTTGATAATATAAATAAATTCTAATAATAATAATGGCTGGGGAGTGTTTTTTGTCGGAGTGCGGTGTTTTAAATCTCAGTGCGAGCTAATCCGGTCTGGCTACGATGATTCGGCTAGCGTAAAGAAGCTAATTGCTAAATTAGCTTAGCGATTTAATGCCAGTGTTGGGCGGCAGCGGCTTTGCTCGAGTGCCTTAATCCGCTGCGGCGGATACGTTTTAACCACTTAATAACTACTACCATTGAGTTAGCGAATGAATGATTACAATAATCAACTTTTGGGCCATTTTCACGACGAAGCCCCGCGCCATTTGCCGTAAAACAACAAAACGTCCCCACTTGTTGTTTCACCAAACTTCTCCTGGCATCATTTTTTTTGCTTCATATTTTGTTTTTGTGATTAAGGCACAAATTTTTTTTTTAAATTGGCTATGTGAAGCGCGTACGGTTTGTGAAATGTTCCCTTTGACGTCAAGCCGATCCCCACCCGGGCCATCTTTCTCTCACCGAGCAGCAACAGCTTCACCTCCCGGGCAGCTTTCTCTCCGTCGTCCCGGAGGTTCCTGTCGATCATCTTGCTCCGCTCCTGAGCCGCCTTGTCGTCCGTGCTCAGAGTACATCCCATCTTTCTCGCTTTGGCCGCAGTCTAATCTCCCCCGAATGGAATTGTTGTTTGTTAAAATGGACGAAACTCAACTTTTGACTGGGAGTGTTTCGACTACTGCCACAAAGCTAGCATCTGGTAATGGGAAGGGTGGAGGAGGAAGAGGAGGTGGGAAAGGGAGGGTTTACAGTTAGCTTTGAAACACGCCCAAGTCTTTCGAGTGTTAACTTCGTCACCATTGTTCGCAATTTTCGTTGCTTTTATCGGTTTTCACGAGCGAATCGAGACAGAATGTTTGTATCCTTATTAAATTAAAATGATATAAAATCGATGGCTCTTGTACCGTTGCCACACAACAGGGATCTCTTCCGGGTCCCCTAGTGACGTCATTATACGGTTAAGCGCCTGCGTAGAAAATCTATATAAAAAAATCGCATTCGTGCATAAGCTAACGTTTTTTTGGAAGGGCTGGTTCATATTGGTAGAATATGATATAATGAAATTGTGAATGCATTTAATTGCTGTTAAAAGTGTTGATAAAAACTCATATTGTTGGGATATGATATAATGAAATTGTGAATGTGTTTTCTCATCTCATTAGCCTTACCGCTTATCCTCAGTAGGGTCGCGGGGGTGCTGGAGCCCATCCCAGCCATCATCGGGCAGTGGGCAGGGGACACCCTGAACTGGTTGCCAGCCAATCGCAGGGCACACGGGGACAGACAACTCATTCGCTCATTCACACCTAGGGACAATTTGGACCGGCCAATTCACCTGAAATGCATGTTTTTGGAATGTGGGAGGAAACCGGAGAGCCCGGAGGAAACCCACGCAAGCACGGGGAGAACATACAAACTCCGCACAGGAAGTCTGGAGCTGGATTTGAACCCACGCAGGAGGTTCCCAAGACATGAACTGTGCCGCACATGCGCTAACCACTGCGCCGCCGTGCTGCCCGTGAATGTGTTTTATTGCTGTTAAAAATGTCGACAAAAATTGTTCAAACGTCATCTCATCTCATCAGCCGTACCGCTTATCCTCATTAGGGTCACGGGGGGGCTGGAGCCCATCCCAGCCATCTCCGGGCAGTGGGCAGGGGACACCCTGAACTGGTTGCCAGCCAATCGCAGGGCACACAGGGACAGACAACTCATTCGCTCATTCACACCTAGGGACAATTTGGACCGGCCAATTCACCTGAAATGCATGTTTTTGAAACGTGGGAGGAAACCGGAGTGCCCGGAGGAAACCCACGCAAGCACGGGGAGAACATACAAACTCTGGAGCTGGATTTGAACCCACGACAGGTTCAATGACATGAACTGTGCCGCACAAGCGCTAACCACCGCGCCGCCGTGCTGCCCTCAAACGTCATATTGTTAGATATAACCAAATGGTGAATATGCTTAATTGCTGTTAAAATTATTGAGAAAAATTGTTCAAACCTAACATTGTTTATTTGCTGTTAATAGTGTCAGTAAAATTGTTCAAACCAAAAAAAAAAAAACATTCTGAAAAGTGATGGGTCCAAGGGACTCACATGCTCAAAAATCTATGGGTCCCAACAGAGATCTATGGATCCCCAAAATATAGTGTTATCAAGGTTGAAATTGTAAATCGGCGACAAATACAGTGCATCCGGAAAGTATTCACAGCGCTTTACTTTTTCCACATTTTGTTATGTTACAGCCTCATTCCAAATTGTATTAATTTAATCTCTTATCTCAAAATTCTACACAAAATACTCCATTATAACAATGTGAAAACGTTTTTTTTTTTTTACTTTTTTTGAATTTATTAAAAATAGAAAACTAAGAAATCACATTTACATAAGTATTCACAGCCTTTGCCATGAAGCTCAAAATTGAGCTCAGGTGCATCTTTTTTCCACTGATCATCCTTGAGATCTTTCTACAGCTTAATTGGAGTCCACCTGGAGTAAATTCAGTTGATTGGACATGATTTGGAAAGGCACACACCGGTCTATATAAGGTCCCACAGTTGAGTGTGCATGTCAGAGCACAAACACCAAGCATGAAGTCAAAAGAACTGTCTGTAGACCTGCGAGACAGGATTGTCTTGAGGCACAAATCTGGGGAAGGATACAGAAACATTTCTGCTGCTTTGAAGGTCCCAATGAGCACAGTGGCCTCCATTATTCGTAAATGGAAGACATTTGGAACCACCAGGACTCTTCCTAGAGCTGGCCGGCCTTCTAAACTGAGCGATCGGGGAAGAAGGGCCTTATTCAGGGAGGTGATCAAGAACCCGATGGTCACTCTGTCAGAGCTCCAGCGTTCCTCTGTGGAGAGAGGAGGGCCTTCCAGAAGGACAACCATCTCTGCAGCAATCTACCAATCAGGCCTGTATGGTAGAGTGGCCAGACGAAAGCCACTCCTTAGTAAAAGGAACATGAAAGCCCGTCTGGAATTTGCCAAAAAGCACCTAAATGACTCTCAGACCATGAAAAACAAAATTCTCTGGTCTGATGAGACAAAGATTGAACTCTTTGGTGTGAATGCCAGGCGCCATGTTTGGAGGAAACCAGGCACCGCTCATCACTAGACACATACCATCCCTCCAGTAAAGCATGGTGGTGGCAGCATCATGCTGTGGGGATGTTTTTCAGCAGCAGGAACTGGCAGACTAGTCAGGATAGAAGGAAAAATGAATGCAGCAATATATAGAGATATCCTGGATGAAAACCTGCTCCAGAGCGCTCTTGACCTCAGGCTGGGGCGAAGGTTCATTTTTCAGCAGGACAACGACCCAAAGCACACAGCCAAGATCTCAAAAGATTGGCTTTAGAACCACTCCGTGAATGTCCTGGAGTGGCCAAGCCAGAGTCCATACTTGAATCCGATCGAACATCCCTGGAGAGATCTGAAAATGTGTGCACAAACATCTCCCATCCAACCTGATTGCGCTTGAGACTTATTGCAAAGAAGAATGGGCAAAACTGCCTAAAGATAGGTGTGCTAAACTTGTGGGCTCATATTCAAAAAAAGTTGAGGCTGTGTTTGCTGCCAAAGGTGGATCAACAAAGTATTAAGTAAAGGCTGTGAATACTTATGTAAATGTGATTTCTTAGTTTTCTATTTTTAATAAATTCAAAAAAAGTTTAAAAAAAAACTTTTTCACATTGTCATAATGGAGTATTTTGTGTAGAACTTTGAGATAAGAGATTAAATTAATACAATTTGGAATGAGGCTGTAACATAACAAAATGTGGAAAAATTGAAGCGCTGTGAATACTTTCCGGATGCACTGTATATCTGAATCTGAATAATGGTCTGTAAGTCTGTGCAGCCATTTGAGACTCTTTGTGATTAAGGGCTATACAAATAAACATGACTTGACTTGACTATATTCATGTTTAAACATAATTTTTTTCTCAAACAGGTAAACAGATTTAACTAATTGCATGATAGACAAATAGCAGATTAATTGTTTTTTACCTCTTATAGTTTAACCCTGTTTTGATAGATGTTAGACTTAGTGACGTGCTCCTATGTAATACACTTATAGTCTTTAAGTGCCGATTGAATGAATATGCCAGTTAAAATATGACATAGAGATGTTTTATTTCATCTGGTGTGACCCATCTGATTTGATGTTATTTGGCTTTCTTTTACAAATTTGGTTAAGTATCAACCATTAAAAAGTTTATGTTGCATTTGTCACAGTTTGATTGTGTGTTTTTTAGAAAATCTCCCTCGCAGGATTTCACCGACTTGTGAAATACACAGGGCGGTCTGGACAATCAGTTGATAGTTTAAGCAAATCAGCCGGAACATTGTCTGAAAATACTGGTCGTGGATTTGCATGGTTGGACTGCTCATGAGCTGCAAATGGTCAGTAGCACGTTTGCATGTGGTGCTTTCTGCAGACTGACATGAAATACTTACATAATGATAGGTAAGGACAATGTTCCCTGTCATTTTCCAGGGGTCCGAGCGTTCACACAAAGTCGGTGAGCAACGCTTGAAACAACAGTGAGCAACAGCAATCCCAAGTGAGGCAACTAAGTTATTATCAAACATGTCCAAAACTTGACATCACGTTCCATTTTGCTGAGTTTCCGGCAATGCAAAATTATTTTTCACTTTTGAATGAATTGACTAATGTACTATTGCAAAGGTTGTACGGCCTACAAACGTCGTTTGTTCTTACAATTCTTTCACAAGATATCCATTTCTTTTTTTTACTGATATATTTTGTCGCATAATATTAACATTTTGGGTGGCTTATTTAGTCGGTTGCAAGATACAGAACTGTACTTAATCACGTTTTTAGTGGAAGTACAATGTTGGCAACAAGATTCACTTGATATAATTCGAAATTATTTGAACTTTTTTCTTCTTTTTTTTTAAATTCCTTTAAAAAAAGTCTCATTGTGTTTTATTTTTTCCGAGCTGTTACTTTTTTCTTTTTGTTCTCTATTTCCTTTTTTCTACATTTCTTTCTTTTCTTTTTTTCTGGCTTTTTTCTAAATTCTTCCTTCTTTTTTTCCTCTTCCTTTCGTTTCTTTTTTCTCAGCTTTTCACTACTTTTTCATTCTGGTATTTTTTTCTTTTTTGTTCTATTCCCCCCTTCTTTAAAGTCATTTAGAGAATAATTTTCATAATATTTGGTCATATTGGGATTAAAGAAGCAAAAACAACCTGAAGAGCCGTTTAGGACCAGAAAGAGCCGGTTCCTTTTAGTGAGCCGAGCCGAAGGAGCCGGTTCTCGACAAACTCTACTAACTTCACTCAACTTCGTTCTACTTCGACTCGACTTCAAAATACCGCATTTAGGATGCAACATCAGGGGAACCCGTGTATTTTAAGCTTCATGCACTGTAACTTTGACTTAAGTCGCTTCTTAATTAGTAATTTTGAGCCCTCACTTTTGTGCGCTGGCTAGATTTTCTTGTGCGCTGACAATGTGCGAGCAGTGCGCAATTGTGTGAGCAGTGCGCAATTGTGCGAGCAGTGCGCAATTGCGCACGCGCACAGCTTAGAGGGAACACTGGGTGAGGATGCTATTACTGCAGAGGGTGACAAAATCACATCACAATATCCCATGCACTTCCTTGTGTAACACTGCATATAAGAGAGGCTATCTAAAGGTACGGTTAAACCAGAAACGATTTGATAATAAAAGGAAGTCTGTCCCATTAAAAGAAATCACTTTTGGCATGGTTGTAAAAACTGTCAGCATGGCCTGATTCTGATACAAGAGTAAAATGATCCGTGAAAAAAATCAACCATCTTATGTCCTATCTCGTGTCTGTAATTTGTTTTGCAGGAAACAACAACTTCTGAGGAACTAATTTTGTCAATCACAATGCCCTGGTCTGCTCAGTCTTAGCCAAGACACTCTTGCAATCTCCCAGACTTTTTACGCGTGCAAGCTTCTTATAAAATGGCCATGTTCAAATGAAAAACATGTTTATTTATGAATACGTAGCCTATTCTCCCGTCCCGGCTTTCGACCCATTTTTGTCTCCGACCACCTCTACTCTCCTTTGCTGGCTTACCACTCGCTTCCGAACCCCGACCACCTTTTTACTCTCCTGTCCCAACTACTGACCTTTTTTCCGTTCCCGACACCGCCATCGCTCGTCACGGAAGATCCACTTCCGCGTTCAGAGCCACCTGCTTCCCGCGTCCAGCAACCACCGGACCGTGGGGGCAACCCTTTCTTTTTCTTCCAATAAATCTTGTGAGAAACGCAACGCAAGCGGGTCATGTCTCTGTTCTGGTCCTGACATCAGATCACCAGTTTCCAAAAGAGGGAATTAATATCATATTAGTATAAATGAACAAATGCTTAAAAAAGATACACATATGTGTCACGATGCCAGTAACAGAGACAGGACCGAGTAGCGTTCGTTTACTCAGTTTTATTGATTAGAGGGAGAGCAGGGCTTGCTTCCACGATCCGAGGATCGACGGACAAGTGTAGCAGGAGACGCGGAAGTGGCACTTCAGTGTCGAGCGAGGATGGTCGAAGACAAGCAGGAATTACAAGTCGTTAGCCGGGACTGGAGAGCAAGGGCAATGTCAAGTTCGGAAACAAGGTCGGCAACAGGAGGCAGGCAGGTAGTGGGGCAAAACAGATTGGATAACAGGAAGGCAGAACAGGCCAGACTCAGGTCCGGAAACAGGTTGGCAATGAGGATCAGGCGGAGAAAAACAGGGCAGGAACAGAGTCTGCCGTAAGCGCTTGCCGAGCTGGGAGCATCGGTTCGCATAACGATCTGACAGCGATCTCTTGGAAGTCGGGGGGTTTAAAGGAGTTTATCAGCCAATCAGCTCTCAGGGCTGTTGGCGCCAATTAAACAGTCGCAGGTGCTCTGAATCGGCAATCATGACAATATGAACAAAAAATAATTTTAAAATGTGCTTAAATTAAAAGTCACCACAAACATAATTATAATCAAGTATGTAGAATGTTTTTGTCTTAACACAGAATCAAAAAAACACCCACCCAAACAACACATTATTGTTAGGGAACCCTTTGGATTGACTTTTGTTCTAAGTATCAAAGCCAAGGACTGAACAGTGTTACTTTCAACTTTCTTCTTAGAAAATCTCCAAATCAAAAGCCAATATTAATGACGAAGGCCTTACTTTTACTGAAGGAAGGATCTGCTGCTCACCAGTGAGAGCTCCACCCTGTGGTTACATTTTCTCTCTGACCACATCCAGCAATTCAAATGACTGTCAGATGATACGGCGCCAGCAGCGCTTCGACCAGAACACCTGAAAAGAATGAAGACCTCACAATCAGCGTTCCCTCTAAGCTGCGCAATTGCGCAATTGCGCACTGCTCGCACATTCTCAGCGCACAAGAAAATCTAGCCAGCGCACAAAAATGAGGGCTCAAAATTACTTATTAAGAAGCGACTTAAGTCAAAGTTACAGTGCATGAAGGTAAAAATACACAGCTTCCCCTGACGTTGTGTCCTAAATGCGGTATTTTGAAGTCGAGTCGAAGTAGAACAAAGTTGAGTAAAGTTAGTGGAGTTTGTCGAGAACCGGCTTCTTCGGCTCGGCTCACTAAAATGAACCGGCTCTTTCGGGTCCTAAACGGCTCTTCAGGTTGTTTTTGCTTCTTTCATCCCAACATGACCAAATATTATGTAAAATTATGCACAAAATGACTTAAAGGAATGGGGGAATAGAACAAAAAAGAAAAAAGTACCAAAATGAAGTAGTGAAAAGCTGAGAAAAAAAGAAACAAGAGGAAGAGAAAAAAAGAAGGAAAAATTTAGAAAAAGCCAGAAAAAAAGAAAAGAAAGAAATGTAGGAAAAAAGTCAATAGAGAACAAAAAGAAAAAAGTAACAGCTCGGAAAAAATAAACACAATGAGATTTTTTTTAAAGGAATTTTAAAAAAAGTAGAAAAAAACACGGAAAAAAGAAGAAAAAGTTTGTGTCGCATTCAAATAATTTCCAATTATACCTATTCAATCTTGTTGCCAACATTGTATTCCCACAAAAAAAACGTGATTAAATACAGTTGTGTATCGTGCAACCGACTAAATACGCCCCCAAATATGTTATTATGCGACAAAAGATACCCGGAAAAAAAAAGAAATGGAAATCTTGTGAAAGAATTGTAAGAACAAATGACGTTAGTATGCCGTATAACCTTTGCAATAGTCTCATCTCATCTCATCATCCGTACCGCTTATCCTCATTAGGGTCGCGGGGGGGTTGGAGCCCATCCCAGCCATCTCCGGGCAGTGGGCAGGGGACACCCTGAACTGGTTGCCAGCCAATCGCAGGGCACACAGGGACAGACAACTCATTCGCTCATTCACACCTAGGGACAATTTGGACCGGCCAATTCACCTTATAATGCATGTTTTGGAACGTGGGAGGAAACCGGAGTGCCCGGAGGAAACCCACGCAAGCACGGGAAGAACATACAAACTCCGCACAGGATGTCTGGAGCTGGATTTGAACCCACGACAGGTTCCCATGACATGAACTGTGCCGCACAAGCGCTAACCACTGCGCCGCCGTGCTGCCCTCTTTGCAATAGTACATGAGTCAATTAATTCAAAACAGAAAAATAATTTTGCATTGCCGGAAACTCAGCAAAATGTAACTTGATGTCAAGTTTTGGACATGTTTGATGATGATTTAGTTGCCGCACTTGGGATTATGGTTGCTCACTGTTGTTTCAAGCGTTGCTCACTGACTTTGTGTGAACGCTCAGACCCGTAAGGAAAATTACAGGGAACATTGCTTACAACTGAAGTAGCATGTATTTGTGAGTATGTGTGCACGTGAAGGTTCTTGTGTGTCTGGTCAAGGGAACAATCCACAACAATATGACACATCAGCATCCATTTTATTACCCGGGTGCTCAAAGTGGCCCAGTCAGATTCTTTGCAGCTCAGTCTTTATTGGATAGAAGAAGGTTCAGATGTGGTCAGAATTCATCCCTGCCTTTTGCATGCTATTTCCATGGCAGGTGGCCTGCATATTATGCAAACTGAGATATCATTTCGCCCCGTTTGTGCTGAACATTGCAACAACCATGTTTGGCTGAAGGGAATAAATGTGTTACAAAACTCCCCAATGAGTGTGCTTCGTAATGCTCCCGGAAGAAAGAACCCATTCATTCTGTTTTCTGCTGTGCATTCATGTCACCATGACACGCACAACCATGGAAGTGATCTTCCAGGAAATTCTGAAATGTTTTAAATCGTTCAACTGTCCATGCCTTACAAGACTCTGAGGTGAATGGAGGACATATACTCAGCACGTCGTTATTCATAAGCAGAATTGCTTCGGGCATTCTCTTTGACTTTCAGTATCCCATTTTGTACTTTATCATTTTGATAATTTATATTATATTATATACCACAGCCATATCCCCCTAGTGGGAGGTGGTTAGAGTCATTTCTGACTCTTTTTGGGAGATTGATTCAGAGGAGGGGATTCCCAGCCCCCTCGCTCAACCCAACTGAGGTGTTGGGAGTCATTAGGTGACCAAACCCCCAAATTCCAACCCCTAATGCTGAACACCAAGCAGGGAGGCAACGGGTCGGGTAGCAATGTTTAAGTCTTAGGTATGACTCGGTTGAGGCTTGAACCACAACCTCCCAGTATCGGGGCGGGCGCCATACCCCCAAGGCCACTGATCTGGCTTTGATAATTGATTTTGATAATTTAGTGTATATAAAACCCCAGGCTCTTGTAGTTGAATTTTGTAGCATTTGAAATTAACCATAAGTAAAACATGGCTGGTGGCCCTGTGAGCTTTTATGTATTGATTCCTGATTAGGGGAGGTTGCTCACTTTGCCAAATATTCATTTCAAATACAGTGGAACCTCGGTTCTCGACCATAATCCATTCCAGAACCCTGTTGGAGAACCGATTTGTTCAATCACCGAAATCATTTTTCCCATTAAAAATAATGTAAATCGTTTTAATCCGTTCCAACACCCCGAATGTTTACCATGAATGTTTAACGTAAACATGAAGCTAACCCAGGCTAATCGTACGTTCGCGTTATCGTAATCTTCCGTACGAAAGATGACGCTAACATGAACGTGTAATAATAAAAAAATCCGGTTGTTTACAAGTCATTTAGCACCACAAGTGGCTAGCGCTTCATTGGAAATGGGGCTCTGTTCCAACACCCTGAATGTTTACCTGAATGTTCGACGTAATCATAGAGCTAACCCAGGCTAATCGTACGTTCGCGTTATCGTAATCTTCCGTACGAAAGATTACGCTAACACGAACGTGTAAAAAAAAAAAAAAAAAAAAGATAAAGAAAA
Source organism: Urocampus carinirostris (assembly GCF_059441175.1). NCBI lineage: Eukaryota > Metazoa > Chordata > Actinopteri > Syngnathiformes > Syngnathidae > Urocampus > Urocampus carinirostris. Next base: position 4,343,092 of record NC_142355.1, read on the forward strand.
TAATTATGAATAGGATTTCTTACCTTTGTGGTGGTCAGCAGAAGACGCATGCTGTATTCCCTAGCAAGATCGTAAACTCGCACACCTCTTTCATATTTAGCTATTATGTCTTTCTTAGGGCAGCACGGCGGCGCAGTGGTTAGCGCTTGTGCGGCACAGTTCATGTCATGGGAACCTGTCGTGGGTTCAAATCCAGCTCCAGACTTTCTGTGCGGAGTTTGTATGTTCTCCCCGTGCTTGCGTGGGTTTCCTCCGGGCACTCCGGTTTCCTCCCACATTCCAAAAACATGCATTTCAGGTGAATTGGCCGGTCCAAATTGTCCCTAGGTGTGAATGAGCGAATGAGTTGTCTGTCCCTGTGTGCCCTGCGATTGGCTGGCAACCAGTTCAGGGTGTCCCCTGCCCACTGCCCGATGATTGCTGTGATGGGCTCCAGCCCCCCGCGACCCTACTGAGGATAAGCGGTACGGCTAATGAGATGAGATGGGAGATGTCTTTCTTAAAGGCAATAGTTGTACGAACAACTTTTCTTTTTTCACCTGTCCTGCTTGCACCGACCTTGTTCTGAGGCATAATTAGGGGCTAAAACACTCCGTTCACCAATATTAAAAGCGAAAGCAAAAAGAGGCAAGTGCGCACGTGATAATAGTTGGTCATGAGGGGTGGGGGCGATCTACACAATCTCCACCCGTACGCCGCTCAGCATCGCACCCTAGCGTACGCACTCACGCATTTGTTTGGACTGAGAGGCGTTCGAAAACCGAGGTTCCACTGTACATTTTTTCCAGATTTGCAAATCTGTTCTATGCGTTAATGGCCTTATTCATTGTGCATTACAATCCAACTACAACAGAAACATCTCACATGTAGTAAATTAAGTGTATTTGTAATGACAGATTGAAACAAAGAATGAGTGAAAATAGGTTTCCTCCCACATTCCAAAGACATGCATTTGAGGTGGATTGGCCGGTCCAAATTGTCCCTAGTTGTGAATGAACGAGCGAGATGTCTGTCCCTGTGTGCCCTGCGATTGGCTGGCAACCAGTTGAGGGTGTCCCCTGCCCACTGCCTGATGATTGCTGGGATGGGCTCCAGCATCCCCGCAACCCTACTGAGGATAAGCGGTGCAGCTAATGAGATGAGATGAGATGAGGTTTGCAAATGATCAAGGAAAGGGGGGTGCGGAAACCTCATTTTGTTTAGGGCCCCATTAAGGCATGGGCCCTGAAGGGTTGTCATATGCATTCCTATTCCATTGATTCGGAATTGTTGACTTTAAATTTGTTGAGCATATAAAAAGTTAAAATTCTCTTGTATTTTTATAACTTATTTTTGGAGATCTGAAATATTTTTGTTTATATATATTTTTTTAAATCATATGTTTATTTCAGGGCAGCACGGCGGAGCAGTGGTTAGCGCCTGTGCAGGCACAGTTCTAAGGTCTTGGGAACCTCCTGTGTGGGTTCAAATCCAGCTACCGGACTTCCTGTGCGGAGTTTGTATGTTCTCCCCGTGCTTGCGTGGGTTTCCTCCGGGCACTCCGGTTTCCTCCCACATTCCAAAGACATGCATGTCAGGTGGATTGGCCGGTCCAAATTGTCCCTAAGTGTGACTGAGCGAGTGAGTTGTCTGTCCCTGCGTGCCCTGCGATTGGCTGGCAACCAGTTCAGGGTGTCCCCTGCCCACTGCCCGATGATTGCTGGGATGGGCTCCAGCACCCCCGCGACCCTACTAAGGATAAGCGGTGCAGCTAATGAGATGAGATGAGATGTTTATTTCAGGAAAACATAGATTGATCAAATAAAACATAGAGTCAATTCAATTTAATTGTCCTAAAAAGCTAGTTTTCCCGTTGCCATTTTTTTTGGACCCAATCCGTCAATCATTTGACACTTTGTTTGGAAAAAGGCAATGTTTAATCCGTTTATTTTAATCATTTTTATGTACGACTTCCAAGGAGGACACATTTGTAATATTAAGTTCACATACCTGTCAACCTGTACGTTTTTGCGGTACAAAGTACGTTTATTATGCATTTCAAGACGTGTACTACGTGCAAGAAAATCTGCAGGGAATAACGCAAATATGTCAATGATGAGTACCATCCGGTATACACTGACTGTGACGAAACGGCAAATCAATCGAGTCAAACGAGTTCGCCGCGGTAGCCTCTATCTCTGTATCGTTTTTTCCGTTGCAAACGAAGGGAGCGGTTTGATGCTACTGTGCGCATGCGTCTGCCACCTGGGGATTTCCCATCATGCATCATTCCGTGGTAGTTGTGTAGTGAAAGGAAGTGTCCCCTTTTAGAGAACCGGCTTTTTCGGCTCAACTCATTAAAGAGAGCCGTCTCTCAAACGGCTCACTTGCTTTGATGCATTATATTACGAATGATTATGTTGTATAAAGAAGTTAAGTATAAAATGAGAAAATGAAAAAAGACAGGTTTGTGGTTATCCCTTTAATCAGTTTATTACCAACAATAATTTAATGCAGAAAATGAATTCATAATTTCAATAAGAAAATTCTACTTAATTATATTTGCATGTATTTTTTCCCTCTACAGTGAACATCCAAGCGACTTCATTTTTAAACTTTTTTCTATAATAAACCTCATTCATGTTGAGCAACTCAGTATCTCACAACAAAATGTTAATGAACAATATATATGATATAACGAATCACATGTACAATATAACATGTTAAACTACATAAATAAACATGTTTGAAAAAAGATTATTCTGTATTTTGTAAGGGAAAATACAACAGTTTGTAAGGGCATGGAGCCCTAGAGCTTGACAGGTATGAGTTCATATGTATGATAAATGCATGTAGTTATTTTTTTATTCTCTAATTATTGGCATTTATTTTCAAAAATATACGATTCAAAAATTATGATTTCATTATTATCTTTTTAAATTTTACATAGGGAACCGCCTTTCGTCCGGTCCCAATTCGCATGTTATGAGACAAAAGCCCTCTAGGGAGTAGCAGAGTTCTAAAACAGCAATTGTGTTTTAATGATAGTAGAAATAATCAAAGACACATTGCATAATATGTAAAGAAAGTTACTACTAATCATGTTGATATGAAATCTGACCAAAATGTTATTTTTAATTGTTTTTGTGTGACGATAAGGAATCTGTATTGAGACAGATGATGGATTTAGCAATGGAATTAAAATCAGAAAACGACTTTCCTTTCTAATTTAATTTCGCAAATCCAAGTGAGATTTGAACTCAGTTCACTGAACACATAGTGTAGAGAGCTAACCGTTACACCACAGGACCCAAAATAATTTCATGAACCTTTAAGATCAATAACATCCAATACCACCAGGTACTTTTCATGGTCGTGCTTCATAGGAATAAAATATTGATAGGCCTATAAACCATTACTCAGGATTTTATAATATTTATAAATATCAATTATAAAGACATCTATATTGAGGACAAAGCTAATTAAACTGCCTATTATTTCATGTAGGCATACCTGTCAAGCTCCTCGGCTCCATGCCCTTACAAACTGTCGTATTTTCCCTTTCAAAATATAAAATAATCTTACACTATATATTTTTTTCAAACTTGTTTAGTTATGTAGTTTAACATGGTATATTGTACACGTGTTTCGTTATATCGTATATATTGTTAATTAACATTTTGCTGTGAGATACCGAGTTGCTCGACATGAATGAGGTTTATTATAAAAAAAGTTCAAAAATTGAGTAGTTTGGACAAGTGTTCCCTCTAAGCTGCGCACGTGCGCAATTGCGCACTGCTCGCACATTTTCAGCGCACAAGAAAATATAGCCAGCGCACAAAAATGAAGGCTCAAAATTACCAATTAAGAAGCGACTTTAGTCAAGGTTACAGTGCATGAAGGTAGAAATACACGGGTTCCCCTGACGTTGTGTCCTAAATGCGGTATTTTGAAGTCGAGTCGAAGTAGAACGAAGTTGAGTAAAGTTAGTAGAGTTTGTCGAGAACCGGCTTCTTCAGCTCGGCTCACTAAAAGGAACCGGCTCTTTCGGGTCCTAAACGGCTGTTCAGGTTGTTTTTGCTTCTTTAATCCCAACATGACCAAATATTATGTAAAATTATGCACAAAATGACTTAAAGGAATGGGGAATAGAACAAAAAAGAAAAAAATACCAAGTAGTGAAATGAAAAAGTAGTGAAAAGCTGAGAAAAAAAGAAACAAAAGGAAGAGAAAAAAATAAGGAAACATTTAGAAAAAAGCCAGAAAAAAAATGTAGGAAAAAAGGAAATAGAGAACAAAAAGAAAAAAGTAACAAAAAAGTAAAAAAAAAACACAGAAAAAAGAAGAAAAAGTTTGTGTTGCATTCAAATAATTTCCAATTATATCAAGTGAATGTTGTTGCCAACATTGTACTTCCACTAAAAAACGTGATTAAGTACAGTTCTGTATCTTACAACCGACTCAATAAGCCCCCAAAAATGTTAATATTATGCGACAAAATATATCAGGAAATAAAAAGAAATGGAAATCTTGTGAAAGAATTGTAAGAACAAACGACGTTTGTAGGCCGTACAACCTTTGCAATCGTACATGAGTCAATTCATTCAAAAGAGAAAAATCATTTTGCATTGCCGGAAACTCAGCAAAATGTAACTTGATGTCAAGTTTTGGATATGTTTGATAATGACTCAGTTGCCACACTTGGGATTGCCTTGGCTCACTGTTGTTTCAAGCGTTGCTCACCGACTTTATGTAAACGCCCAGACCCGTGGAAAATTACAGGGAACATTGGTTTGGACCAACAATTTGGTAAACGCTACATTTGTAATATAGTTTTTTCCCTAACAATAGGAAGAGCAACATTTTATTCTCAGCACCTGTTCTGATATGTTTAAAAGTGTAAACATTGCATAAAGGGGTCACAAAAACACTGAAAAGTTGCCTTTGCATTTACTGGACACTTTCATCTTATTTTGATTCCTGCACGCACCAGTAAACTTGTCATCAGGAAGATTCTATAGCACGCTGCGGCTGCTTTTGTGTCGGGCTCTCTATCGTCCATTCACAAAGCTGCTCTGACTAAATGACCTCATTTTTTCCTATTAAAAAAGAAGCTCGGGGCAAAGCTTCAAACACTGAAAGGGAAAAAGCTTGCTTCTTTTTTATCCTGGTATTTTTTCCTTATCTTAGAATTCTCCGGAACGAGTGATGATGTTGTTTTTTTTCTGGCTATATTTTGGACGTGATGTTTTTTTTTCATTATTTGACTCCAATTCTGGACATAGCAGGGAAAATATGTCAAAAGTATTCAGATGAGGAAATGTGTGTGCGTTATGAACATTTATAACCTGGGGATGGCTTCCATCACTCATGGCGCCAAACAATCCTACACAGTACTATAGATCCCCATTCCCTAGAGCGCTTCAACCTTTTATCAGTCTTCCTATTCACAATTTTCTTTCAGCCCGGCACAGAGCAAGCGTTGGCCTTCAGAGCACGAGTTCAACAACCCTCTTCTTTGTCTTAAACGATTGTTTAAATCATATTGATTCACTGCAAATAGGTGATTTGTCAAGATGAACCATCAACTCATCTGATATCAGACAGAAAATGTCAAAGAGCATCAAAACCAAAGTCAACCAAAGAGTAATGTTCGTTTTTTTTTCACTTGGGTAAAATTTGACAAGGCTCATAAGTTGCTAAAAACTGCCCTTTACATATCCATACTTTATCTAACAAAGCAATTTTAAAAATAGTGAGAAATCAATAGCTACTCAAACACATAACCATAAAATCAAAATAAAATCAAATTAAATTGTGTTATATGTCGAAGTGTCCTTGGGCAAGAAACTGAATCCCTAATGGGGGCGGCAGTAGCTCAGGAGGTAGAGCGCTCGTCTTGGGATCAAGGGATCCCAGTTCGAATCCCGGCTTGTCTGTGTTACATGTCCTTGGGTAAGACACTGAACTCCTAATACCCCCAATAAGCAGGTTAGCGTCTTACATGGCTGCAATACAAGGCCGCTATTGGGAAATGTGAAGCACACTGTAAAGCGCTTTGGGAAGTCGTTGACTTAAAAAGCGCTATATAAATGCAGATCATTTCATTTCATTTCATAATGCTCCCAATAACAGGTAGGCGCCTTACATGGCTGACTCCCGATTGGTGTGTGAGTGTGTTGTCATGATTGCCAAAATGAAGACACCTATGGTATCGTTTGGCGTGCAGGAGCGCGCTCTCTGATTGGCTGGCACCCTCCTCTTAAGCTGTCAGCGGCCAGAGGAGGGTGTCAGACCGTACTTGTGTCCCTCTGTGTGTTTTGCCATATTACCAGTACCAAAGACTTCTCCTGCTTGATTCCTGCCTGCCTTCGGTGTCGACCTGTTTCTGCCCTACGATTACGACCTGCTCTCCTGCCCTGGCCTAAGCCGTATCGATTCTGCCTACCTGTCACGGAGCTGCCATTCCGTCCAAGGCTGCTAGTGACCGACAACCATCGGCTTCCAAAGCAAGCTCTGTCAGCTCAATCCAATAAAGATTCCTTTAAAACAAACACAATTGGGTACGAGATTCCGTCCTGGTGCCTGACGTGTGTGTGAGTGTGTGTGAATGGGTAAGTGTGAAGCACATTGTAAAGCACTTTGGGAAGTCTTCATTGACTTGAAAAGCGCTATATAAATGCAGACCATTTATTTACTATCTAAAAAATGTTGACATTTTATATGTATTTGTCCTATATTTATTTATTTTGGAATGGTCATTCATCCTATCTAAGTATCAGCATTTAATTAACAGCGTAAAACTATTTTTTGTTTGATTGATTGGCAAAATAAACAATAAGACTGAGGTCTTTTGAGTCAATCGTGCCTGCTGTGTCACGAAGCGGGTCGGTAAGCAGAAAGTTGGAATTCATTTGCGAAGACGATCTGTCACTTTAATTGAGAAAGATAAGTTGTCCAACACACAAACGGACCAAAAACAAAACAAAGCAGGCTCAAATGCAGGGAAAACTACAGACTAGGCATTTAACGGGATTTAACAGAACTTGCAGGAATCTCTCAGAATGTTACACCGAACTGTAACAAAGTCCAACAAGCACAACAAGAATAAACAGCTAATAAACAGGCATGAACAGGTTTTCTGGCAAAGGGCAGTTCCAAAAGGCGCGTTTAAGTACCCATAGGAGTAATCAGGAAATGCAGTTCAGCCGGTGTCAGGGGGCGGGGCCAGCTGGGCGCCATGACAACCATGCAGGACATGACATGCTGTTGTAACAGAAACGATCAAAGCATTTTTTTTTGTTTATTTACTTCGAACAGACAGAATTAAAACTCGTCCTCACAAAAACGTCTGCATGTTTTCTTACTACTGTATGTTTGGTTGGTCAAAGCAAAACCTTAATTGGATCTGCATCAAGCAAAACATTTCTGATTTGACTCATGAGCTGATTTTGTGATCCAATTTGTTTAGATTCACTGCTTTTTTTGGAGTGTTTTTCAAGTGACCAGTTGATGATTTCAAAAGTTTACCAAGGCTCTGTGTTGTTTTGAACATTCCAGACATCGCGGCGAGGTGGTGGAGCCCACGTTGGGCTTCCTTGGCTCGCCCATGGGAGGAGCCGGCACACCATCTTGCGGGGAGACGTGGGCCATTAAGGAAAGAGCTGAAGGACTTCAGAAGAAGGCTTCCCAGAGACTCCAACGACACTAATTCGTCCGTTTTTGATGGAGCACACTTACCGTAAATTCTGTACTATACCGCTACTTTTTTCCCTAACTTTCAACCCTGCGGCTTATTCAGTGATGCGGCCAATTTACGTAATTTTACTAACGGCCGCTAGCGGCGCTCGAGTGTTGCTACCATTAACTGCCCTGTCAAAGCTATATTATCATTATTAAAACTTTGAAAACTCTCTCGGTGTACTGTCTTTCTTTGTAAATATGTGTAACCCATGTATAATACGTATTTGCAACTGTATATTTTTGTAATGTATTTATTTATATTTATTCTAGACACTTATTCCGATATGTTTTGCACGTGTGAACAGAAAATGAGGGGCGGAACAAACGCGGGGTGCCGAGTTTAAGTGGGCACCGCTAAAGGTGAGAGACAGACAAGGAAAGAAGAGAGGGTAAAAAGTTGGTTAAAGAAAAAGGAGTTGCGTGGGTAAATGTGTTCATCTGATATATTTTTCCCACCCTTACCTTTGAAAATATACACTTTTTTCCTTGGATTGCTTTCAACGGGACCCGGACTCTCCAGGTCTGCATCAAACCTTAAGTACCGGTATCACTTTCCGTTCATTTTGCCGGCTGTGATTTTTGAACCGTGGACTTTAATAAAGGACATTTAGTTTCAATCGCGGGACTTGAAGTCGGGTTTGGGTTAATTTTGTGTTTGTGTTACATTTTTAAATGTGGGCGCATGCGGCTTATATACAGGTGTGGCTTGTGTATGTACAAAATCGGTTTTCCTCTTAAAATGTGGTGGGTGCGGCTAATAATCAGGTGCGCTCTTTAGTCTGGAATTTACGGTAGTTAAATTGTTAATGAAATTAAATCTGCCCCCGTGTGGAAATGTCGGTTTTCCTGTTCATCTTTTCCGCCAAGAAACGAGCGCGCATAAATTGTCGGGTGAATGTAGGTTGTGTTTGGTTAATGGAGTCAGATAAGTCATTCGAACAATTTGGTAAACGCTACATTTTGATATTAATTCTGTTGCACTAAGTGGACTCGTTCTTCTTTGTGATCATTCCATCAAAGGAAGGTCATCCAGCAGCTGGAGCCCACCGCGTCACGGGTTTGCTGAAAAGGTCAAAACAACAGAGTTTTAAAGGTTAACGTCCCGCAGCGACGGAATACAGTATAACGGACGGTCCCGTTCCTATCTTTCCCCCCCCCCTCCAAATTCCGGCCTTTAATTGCGCCTTAGCATTTTTATATGATTCCATATCACATAATGGGGGCCTTCAGCTGCGAGCAGAGGCCAGCACGCTCTGTGACTTTCAAACAAATGATGCTCGTCGCCTGTCTGGTCTCTTGTTTATTCAAATTTGCCACTCTGGCTGCGGGCTTACTACGACTAAAAGCTCCTGTAGATTCCTTCCCTGTCTTTCCTCGCTCCCTCCTTTCCTCCGAGCTCTCACTGTCTATCAAGCACACTCACACATGGACACACAAATGCATCGTCAGAGGAGGAGCGCCGTTCAGTCACTTTTTGCAGGCTCCCGGTTTGTTCACAGAAGTGACAGTAAGATGGAGCACATGAAGAAGCTTCATCCTGGTCAGCACGTAAGGTGAGAGCCCGCCACAAACTTTGCAGGTTAGTGAAATTAAAATATTGAATACATTATTGGGCGTGTGTGTTTGGTAGGGTTGGGTAGGGTTACTTTAACTGGATTACTCTCAATTACTTTTGGATTACTCCAATACCAAATATGCTAATAAAAGAAAAAAGAAACAAAATATGAATAAAATGATGACTCACAACACGTGGTAAGCTTTCTCTCCTGGCTTTGATCTCTTTGATCTCCGGCAAAACTAACATAGAATGCGACAGAAACAAAATGAAAATAAATCCAAACAGCTTGCCAACATCATTTTTGCCGTTCCATGTGTTCCGTTACTCCCCAAGCCTGCACAAAAATGCGGTCATTTTATTCATATTTAGTTTCTTTTGTCTTTTATGAGCATATTTCGTATTGGAGTAATCCAAAAGTAATTGAAAGTAATCCAGTTAAAGTAACCCTACCCACCCTTGCGTGTGTCACGGTTGCCATGGTGCCCAATTGGCCGCACCCGTGTGTGTAGGGTTGGGTAGGGTTACTTTAACTGGATTACTCTCAATTACTTTTGGATGACTCCAAAACCAAATATGCTAATAAAAGAAAAAAGAAACAAAATATGAATAAAATGATGACTCACAACACGTGGTAAGCTTTCTCTCCTGGCTTTGATCTCTTTTATCTCCGGCAAAACTAACATAAAATGCGACAGAAACAAAATGAAAATAAATCCAAACAGCTTGCCAACATCATTTTTGCTGTTCCATGTGTTCCGTTACTCCCCAAGCCTGCACAGAATTTTGTCATTTTATTCATATTAAGTTTATTTTGTCTTTGATTAGCATATTTGGTATTGGAGTAATCCAAAAGTAATTGAAAGTAATCCAGTTAACGTAACCCTACCCAACCCTGAATATATGTTTACAATGCCCAACTGAGTTTAAAGAGCCTGAAGTGAAGGAGGCTGTGACTTAAAACCAGGAATTGGAAGCAGAGAGTAGCAAAATTTTAAATTTTAAATTCGGGACAGAACCTTTAAGGACACCTCAAACAACGCACCACACTTTTAAGCAATACTTTAATGAAGTATTTGTAAACAAAAAAAAGGAAAAGAAAAAAAAGTCACATCATATACATATACCTTTTCTGATTATTCTATTTTTCTAACTATACTTTTTGCTGTGGCTGACATACATTTTCATCTACAGTAATCCCTCGGTTATCACGGTTAATGGGGACCAAAACCACCCGTGAAAAGTGAAAATCTGCGAAGTAGCGACGCCCCTTCAAAAATGCTTAATATATATATATATATATATATATATATATAAAAAGCATTATTTTTTTATTTTTTTTTTCATTTATCTTTTTTATAAATTTTTTTAAATTTTACAATGTAGCGACGTCCCTTCAAAATGCTTAAAAAAAAATAAAAAATAAATAAAAATATAATAAAAAAAATTACAAAATTAAAATGCTTATGAAAAAAAAATAAAATAAATATATATATATATATATATATAAATATATATATATATATATATTTATTTATTTTTATTTTATTTTTTTATTATTTTATTTCTTTTTTTTTCACACCTGCGAAGCTCTGAACCCGCAACGCTCCTTCAAAAATGCTTACGCAAAAAAAAAAATATTTATTTTATTTTATTTATTTTTTTAATTTTATTTTATTTTTATTTATTTTTTTTAGACCTGCGAAGCTCTGAACCCGCAAACGTGGAACTGCAAAGTAGCGAGGTCCCACTGTAAATAGTTCCAGGAGCTCCTGCTAACTATTCCTTGAGAAATTAGCACTGTTAGTTTGTTATATTGGTTTTGCTTCTGGAAGTGGGAAATTTCACATCTGCTTGAGTTCTGGCCTCACAGAAAAGTTGGTGGCCATGACGGGAGAGTGGGAGTGCTCCTCTGAATGAAACCAAAGCGGCAAAGGGAGTGGCAGCAGAATTAGCCAAATAAGCGAGGTGATTTAGAGATGTAACTTTATTTCAGTCATCTAATTTCCTGCACACAACTCTGAGTACCGAGGATGCACGGCAACAATTGGAAACCCGCAGGGGTAAATAGAAGAAAACAGCACTATAGCTTTTTTGGGAGAATTTGTTAATCTTTCCCGTTTTACAAAAACAGTCCATGAGGAATGATGTGAGGGATAACTCTGCCGTTCTTCTTCTTTGCTCATCAATCACATTAAAAAAATTATTATGCTAATAAAAGACAAAAGAAACGAAATATGAATAAATTGACTCACAACACGTGGTAAGCTTTCTCTCCTGGTTTTGATCTCTTTGATCTCGGCAAACATAACAAACATAAAATACGACAGAAACAAAATGAAAATAAATCCAAACAGCTTGCCAACATCATTTTTGCCGTTCCATGTATTCCATTACTCCCCAAGCCTGCACAAAATGTAGTCATTTTATTCATATTTAGTTTCTTTTCTCTTCTATTAGCATATTTTGTATTGGAGTAATCCAAAAGTAATTGAAAGTAATCCAGTTAAAGTAACCCTACCCAACCCTGCATGTATTTCTTGTGTAAATATCATGTAAATTATAACTATAGCCTTATCCTCCCTGTTTTATAACCTTATCTTCTCTGTTCCTTTATCTTCTTGGCTTTTTACCTCACTGTGAGTGTGTGAAACTGGAGTGTCATGTTAAATTTCGTTGTCACAATATGTTAACCCATTTTGTAACAATGACAATACAGTAAAGGTTTATTCTATTCTATTCTATTCTATTCTATTCTATTCTATTCTATTCTATTCTATTCTATTCTATTAATAGAAAAAATATATTTTTAAGGACACCTCATACAACACACCACACCTTTAAAATGTAGAATATTTTCTATAATATAATAGTGTCACCAATGCCCGACTGAGTTCAAAGAGCCTTTATGCTTTTATCTTTCTTTTAGCGAAGCTGGTCAGAGCATAACATATGAGGATGGGGTGGGGGTTTGGGTAGATGACTGATTTCATGCTCGTCTCTGAGTGTGTTGTTGTTGTTTTGTTTCTAATTGTTAGCGTAGCATGAAAATGGTGAAAGTGAGAAACGGACTGTTTCAAATACAGTCCGAACACCAACCCAAACTCCCCAAAAGATGAAAAAAGATTAATTCAAGCACATCCAAGCAATGCACGTACTTGCACGCGCATCATAAGGAGCTTGACAGTGACTGCAATGATGACTCATGCCAAGAGATGGCGGCCTCAAGTAAAAAAGTTCCAAATTCCGTACAGCTCCTTTAAAATAACAAAATCTCCTATATCAGACAGTTGTGCGCATTTTAAGTATTTGTATGTTTCCTCTCGGGCAGCACAGCGGTGCAGTGGTTAGCGCGTGTGCGGCACAGTTCTAAGGTCTTGGGAACCTTCTGTGTGGGTTCAAATCCTGCTACCGGACTTCCTGTGCGGAGTTTGTATGTTCTCCCCGTGCTTGCGTGGGTTTCCTCCGGGCACTCCGGTTTCCTCCCACATTCCAAAGACATGCATTTCAGGATTGGCTGGTCCAAATTGTCCCTAGGTGTGAATGAGCGAGCGAGATGTCTGTCCCTGTGTGCCCTGCGATTGGCTGGCAACCAGTTCAGGGTGTCCCCTGCCCACTGCCCGAAGATAGCTGGGATGGGCTCCAGGACCCCCGCGACCCTACTGAGGATAAGCGGTGCAGCCAATGAGACGAGATGAGATGTTTCCTCTCTTTTTATTTGTTTTTCTAATAAAATACAATCTATGCAAACTAGTATTTCAAATAGGCAATATTAAAATGTCAGAGTTCCCCAGATGCACCTCCTTCAACCTTTTTCATTCAGATTGTACATACAAGCTTCAATTTGGGTGCAGACGCAAAACATCCCACTAAACTTCGACTTTTTGAAATATGAAATACTTCTCCCCGGTCCACTATAAAGAGTTTAAGTTAAAGCGGATACCCTATATTTCTTACCCAAAAATGGTCAAAAGACCTAGCCCAAAACATAAACAACCTGCTTTTTTATTATAACCTATTGCTTTTTAGCCCTTTATTGAGGAGTAGGTATAATCGTTTTGGGATTGAGTTTGACACCTGTTTTTTTATTTTATTTTAATCCCTCTTATTTCTCTTTTAAATTTACAGATAAAAGAGTGTTTGCACAAAAAGATAGGCTGAGGATGGTCTGTAAAGGAATTAGTCAAGTATATTGGTACCCAGAAAAAAAACATTAGCTCCGATGTTCCCTCTAAACTGCGCGCGTGCGTAATCGTGCACTGCCCGCACATTCTCAGCGCACAAGAAAATCTATCCAGCGCATTGTTTACTCTAAGCTGCGTGTGTGCACAATTACGCACTACCCAGAGCTTTTCCGCACACTTGAAGATCTAGCAAGCTCACAAAAATCAGGGCTCAACTTGCTAATTAAGAAGCGAATTAAGTCAAAGTTACAGTGCATGAAGGTCAAAATACACGGGTTCCCCTGACGTTGTGTTCTAAATGCGGTATTTTGAAGTCAAGGTCGAAGTAGAACAAAGTTGAGTAAAGTCAGTAGAGTTTTTCGAGAACCGGCTTCTTCAGCTCGGCTCACTAAAAGGAACCGGCTCTTTCGGGTTCTAAACGGCTCTTCAGGTTGTTTTTGCTTCTTTCATCCCTACATGACCAAATATTATGTAAAATTATGCACAAAATGACTTAAAGGAAGGGGGAATAGAACAAAAAAGAAAAAAATACCAAAATGAAAAAGTAGTGCAAAGCTGAGAAAAAAAGGAGAGAAAAAGGAAAAGAAAGTAACAAAGGAAAAAAAGGAAATAGAGAACAAAAAGAAAAAAGCAACAGGTAGGAAAAATAAACACAATGAGATTTTTTTAAAGGAATTAAAAAAAAGAAAAAAAAAGGGAAAAAGAAGAAAAAGTTTGTGTTGCATTCAAATAATTTCCAATTATATCAAGTGAATCTTGTTGCCAACATTGTACTTCCACTAAAAAATGTGATTAAGTACAGTTCTGTATCTTACAACCGACTCAATAAGCCCCCAAAAATGTTATATTGTGCGACAAAAGATACCAGGAAAGAAAAGAAATGGAAATCTTGTGAAAGAATTTTTGTAAAAACAAATGACGTTTGTAGGCCGTACAACCTTTGCAATAATACATTAGTCAATTCCTTCAAAAGTGAAACATGTTTTTGCATTGCCGGAAACTCAGCAAAATGTAGCGTGATGTCAAGTTTTGGACATGTTTGATAATGACTTAGTTGCCACACTTGGGATTGCTGTTGCTCACTGTTGTTTCAAGCGTTGCTCACCGACTTTGTGTGAACGCTCAGACCACTTGAAAATTACAGGGAACATTGATTAGCACAATTCAGGGCCCGTACAGCTTTTTCATAGCCATGTTCAAGCACTTTTTAAAGACTTTTAAAGCCAATTTTCCAATTTCTCCATGAAAAGAAGGAATTCAGTGTGAATCAATCAATAGCCCTGTTGTTTGAGGTCACTGAGTGATGCCTGCTGGGAAAAAGAACCGGAAAAATTGATAAATCCAGAGTCAAGAATTAAACCAGCAGCTATCATTCACTAAATGAAGCATATAAAATGAAAATGAAAATGTGCCCCATTTAATTGGATTTAGCTGCCGTCTCCATTTTTTCTATGTTGTATTAAATGTTTTTGTTCATTTTATTACTGACAGCATAAGATAAACAAATAAAAATAATTAAATGGCAAAGCTACCAGAGCAAGCGTTTCGGCATCCCTTTAAGGGGCCGGTCACACAGCCGTTTTCGGCTGAATCACGGCTAAAATTTTGCGTTTTTTTTTTGCCCGTGGTTGCCCGGGATGGAAAATGCGCAAAATTGGCCAACCCGCTGTTCATCGGTGGTATGCCCGCAAAACACGCCGGCGACTGTTCCGCTTCCTCATCGCGTCATTTCTGCGTCATTTTCTCGTGTGGACCACGGGTATAAAAGCTCCAGAGCCGGTGTTGTGCCCAAATCCGACTCCTACGCAACACCCCCATCCCCCCACCCCCTCGCGTGAACGCGCATTCTGCTGCGATCGCTTTTGTTGTAAGCGTGTATTGACGTTGGTGACTTTTTCATCCGCGTTAACAAACGCATTTTGTAGAATACGATCGCACTTTATTGTTTAAATAAACGCGTTATATAGACTAGGATCTCCCAATTGTTATAATTAGCTCGCTTTATAGTTTTAATAAGCGTTTTATATACAGGGAGTGCAGAATTATTAGGCAAATGAGTATTTTGACCACATCATCCTCTTTATGCATGTTGTCTTACTCCAAGCTGTATAGGCTCGAAAGCCTACTACCAATTAAGCATATCAGGTGATGTGCATCTCTGTAATGAGAAGGGGTGTAGTCTAATGACATCAACACCCTATATCAGGTGTGCATAATTATTAGGCAACTTCCTTTCCTTTGGCAAAATGGGTCAGAAGAGGGACTTGACAGGCTCTGAAAAGTCAAAAATAGTGAGATATCTTGCAGAGGGATGCAGCACTCTTAAAATTGCCAAGCTTCTGAAGCGTGATCATCGAACAATCAAGCGTTACATTCAAAATAGTCAACAGGGTCGCAAGAAGCGTGTAGAAAAACCAAGGCGCAAAATAACTGCCCGTGAACTGAGAAAAGTCAAGCGTACAACTGCCAAGATGCCACTTGCCACCAGTTTTGCCATATTTCAGAGCTGCAACATCACTGGATTGCCCAAAAGCACAAGGTGTGCAATACTCAGAGACATGGCCAAGGTAAGAAAGGCTGAAAAACGACCACCACTGAACAAGACACACAAGCTGAAACGTCAAGACTGGGCCAAGAAAAATCTCAAGACGGATTTTTCTAAGGTTTTATGGACTGATGAAATGAGAGTGAGTCTTGATGGGCCAGATGGATGGGCCCGTGGCTGGATCGGTAAAGGGCAGAGAGCTCCAGTCCGCCTCAGACGCCAGCAAGGTGGAGGTGGGGTACTGGTATGGGCTGGTATCATCAAAGATGAGCTTGTGGGGCCTTTTCGGGTTGAGGATGGACTCAAGCTCAACTCCCAGTCCTACTGCCAGTTTCTGGAAGACACCTTCTTCAAGCAGTGGTACAGGAAGAAGTCCGCATCCTTCAAGAAAAACATGATTTTCATGCAGGACAACGCTCCATCACACGCATCCAAGTACTCCACAGCGTGGCTGGCAAGAAAGGGTCCAAAAGAAGAAAAACTAATGACATGGCCTCCTTGTTCACCTGATCTGAACCCCATAGAGAACCTGTGGTCCCTCATCAAATGTGAGATTTACAAGGAGGGAAAACAGTACACCTCTCTGAACAGTGTCTGGGAGGCTGTGGTTGCTGCTGCACGCAATGTTGATCGTGAACAGATCAAAGCACTGACAGAATCCATGGATGGCAGGCTTTTGAGTGTCCTTGCAAAGAAAGGTGGCTATATTGGTCACTGATTTGTTTTTGTTTTGTTTTTGAATGTCAGAAATGTATATTTGTGAATGTTGAGCTGTTATATTGGTTTCCCTGATGAAAATAAATAATTGAAATGGGTATACATTTGTTTTTTGTTAAGTTGCCTAATAATTATGCACAGTAATAGTCACCTGCACACACAGATATCCTCCTAAAATAGCTAAAACTAAAAAAGCCCCACTCCAACTTCCAAAATATTCAGCTTTGATATTAATGAGACTTTTGGGTTCATTAAGAACATGGTTGTTGTTCAATAATAAAATCAATCCTCAAAAATACAACTTGCCTAATAATTCTGCACTCCCTGTAGAATACGATCGCTTTCGTTGGAAGCGCAGCAGAATGCGCGTTCACGCGAGGGGCGGAGGATTTACCGTTCGATTACGTTCACAAAAAAAAACAAAGACGGAATGGTTTAAGTTGTATTACATTTCCAACAAATGCAAGACGAAGTGGTTTTGGTTATATGTTCGCCATTACATTCCCTAAAAGTGAGATAAAACGAGGTAAAAGTGGTTGTAGTAGCGAGGGGATGCAAATCTCGGCACCGGGCTGTAGAAATCATAACCGCACAAGACACAATCCTGTGAAGATCAAGATTTCAAGCTATGGCATCATTTTTATTTTATTATCTTGAAAAGAAATGTCAAGAAATAAAAATGGATTAAGACGAGGTCACTACGCTGACGGGGATCCATGTTCAATGCGTCCAATAGCGTCCGCCTCAAAGGCAGAAATTTCTGGCCGTGATTCAGCCGCAAATGTCTGTGTGACCGGCCCCTAAAGCAGACTTGTTTTATTTTTGCTTCATTTAATGCACCGGTGTCAAATATGTGGCCCTCGGGCCGGATCAGGCCCGCCAAGGGAACAGTGAGAACAATGAGTTGAAGTTTTAAATATGGCCACTTGATGTCGCCAAAGCCAGGTGCCACTCACAAAACAACTGTAGCTTCCTCTCATTTTATGTCTTTCTCACGCTCTCTTATTTTCTTCTCACTTTTCACTCTCTCTTTCTATCTCTCTCTTTCTTGCTTTCACCCTTTCTTTCACTCTCTTCTTTGTTTCTCACCCTCTCTTTTTATTTCTCTCTTTTGCGCTGTTTTTTTTCCCTCACTTTCACGTTCTCTTTTCTTTCTCTCCCTCTCTTTTTAGCCATGTCTTTTTTTTCACTTTCTCTCTTTCTCTCTTCCGCACACTTTTTCTTTCTCTCTCTCTCTCTCTCTCTTAGTATCTCATACTTGCTCATTTTCCCTGTCTCTTTCTCATTCTCATCTCCCATTCTTTTATTTGTTGTCTCTCTCCCTCTGTCGCGCTTTCTCCCTTTCTATATTTTACTCTCTTTTCTTGTATCCTTCTTTCTCCTTTTTCTCCCTTTCTATATCGTGCTCTCTTTATTTCTCTCTCCCTTTCATTTGTTTCTCTTTACTTCTCTTTTTTTTCCTTTCTCTCTTTTTCACCATCTTTCTTTCGCTATACTGTAATCCACTAGTCTGGCCCCTGAGAGATTTTTTTTCTAGCATGTGGCCCCGAGCTAAAATGAGTTTGACACCCCTGACTTAATGCGAGGTCAGTCGAGTCAGGCAGCCGAGAAACGAGGCAAAAATTTCACGCATTTACTGGCACCTCACCCAAAATTCAAGCACTTTTCATATCTTGATAAAACAACATTAAAATTCAAGCATTTTTAAGGCTTTCAAGCACCTGTACGAACCCCGACTATTTGATCTCTTTAATTATTAATCATGCCCTTTGATGAACCTGTGTACTCAGTGTAGGGTCCATAATCACACATGCTCCTGGATCTGTCGACATGCTTCTGCTCCAATGGCACCATAATCTAGAAAATCGGGACCATCTAAAGCAGGGGTGGCGAACATGTGGCTCTAGAGCCGCATGCGGCTCTTGGCCAATGAGAATGCGGCTCTTTGCCTCCTCATATTTTCTATATACTGTGGCTCTTTGCCTTGTTTCATGTTTAGTTTTTTTGTGTGTATTGAGGGTGGACACTTTCCTTGAAATCAACACAAGAACAATACTTGTTGTATTGTAAGGAGAGGAGTGTGTTATGGGAAATAATTTGTTTTTGATTGTGTGTGTTTGTGTGTCGGCGGCGCAGTGGTTAGCGCGTATGCGGCATAGTTCTGAGGTCGTGGGAACCTCCTGAGTGGGGTCAAATCTTACTGTGCGGAGTTTGTATGTTCTCCCCGTGCTTGCGTGGGTTTCCTCCGGGCACTCCGGTTTCCTCCCACATTCCAAAAACATGCATTTCAGGTGAATTGGCCGGTCCAAATTGTCCCTAGGTGTGAATGAGCGAGTGAGTTGTCTGTCCCCGTGTGCCCTGCGATTGGCTGGCAACCAGTCCAGGGTGTCCCCTGCCCACTGCCCGATGATTGCTGGGATGGGCTCCAGCATCCCCGCGACCCTACTGAGGATAAGCGGTGCAGCTGATGAGATGAGGTGTCTGTCTGTCATGGCAGGTCAGTGCATGGTGTGGCTCTTTGACTCTCACAGTTAAAAATTTCGGCTCTTTGTGTCAAACGTGTTCGCCACCCCTGATATACAGTATGTCCAACCCCCCCCCCCCCCCCCCAAATTGAAATGTGTCCTGAATTTTATTTTTGTAGTGAGCAGAAGTCATTTTCGCGATTACATGCAATGCAAAGCATGAAAACACACACAATTGTTATCATTCTTGCTGCAGAAAAACAGCTGGAAAAGGACCATAATGAGTCAAGTTATGGAGTTAGCGATGGAGTAATGAAGTTTCAAGGATCATAAAAGCAGGAAGAAAATGTCTCCAGGTACTGTATGACGTTATAGTGTGGTCTAACGGAGCCACTTACAGGCTCAGAACAACATGCAATCAGTCTTTACATTGATTTTAGGATGAAAATACTTCGCCTCGCCAGATGATTTGGTTGGCCGTATTGGCTAGCAAATTCAATTTTAAAACAAAATCACATCACCCCTTTCGGATTGAAATTGAGAGATTTTTCCCTCAAGTGTGATGGTTGACTTTTAGACATTGAAAATTTCCTCCAAAACAATTTTAACAACAGGACATTTCTGCACCTGAACACCACCAAGAGCAGGGAGATGGTGGTGGACTTCAGGAGAACTAAAACTCACCCGGTTCCTGTAACCATCAAAGGAGAAGGTGTAAAATTTGTCCAGACCTACAAATACCTAGGTGTGCAGCTGGACAACAAACTGGACTGGACTACCAACACAGAAGCTCTATGTAGGAAAGGTCAAAGCCGACTGTACTTCCTCAGAAGGCTGGCGTCCTTCAACATCTGCAAAAAGCTCCTGAAAATATTCTACGAGACAGTTGTGGCAAGCGCCCTCTTCTATGCGGCAGCGTGTTGAAGAAGGATGCCTCTCGTCTCAATAAACTGGCAAGGAAAGCGAGCTCTGTTGTGGGCACAGAGCTGGACAGCCTGACAACAGTAGCTGAGAGACGGGCACTGAAAAAGCTGCAGTCAATCATGGACAATTCATCACATCCACTACACAGCATTATAACCAGACAGAAGAGCAGCTTCAGCGACAGGCTGCTGTCACAGTCTTGTACCACGGACAGACTGAAGAGATCTTTTCTTCCTCAAGCCATGAGGCTCTTTAACTCCACCCGGCGGAGCAAAGACCCACATTAAACCACACCCCCTACATTGCATATTACCGTACTTTTATTGCAGTGTGTATTATATGTAGCACTATTTAAATACTCTATACAACACGCTACAGTGGGTATTAGCACGTCACATTGGGTATTTGTATATTGTATTCCATTTGCTTTATTATTGTATTGTTCTCAGCGAAGGGATGCTGCTGGAAATGTGAATGTATATCTATATTCATAAATCTATCTATCTATCTATCTTAAAACAAAAGTCATACCTGCACATTATTTAAGAATGTTTAGTTATATGGGGGGCAGCATAGCAGTTCTGAGGTCATGGGTTCAAATCCAGCTACCAATCTTTCTTTGTGGAGTTTGCATGTTCTCCCCGTGCTTGCTTGGGTTTCCTCCGGGCACTCCGGTTTCCTCCCACATTCCAAAAACATGCATGTCAAGTTAATTGGCCGGTCCAAATTGTCCCTAGGTGTGAATGAGTGAGTGAGTTGTCTGTCCCTGTGTGCCCTGCGCCTGGCTGGCAACCAGTTCAGGGTGTCCCCTGCCCACTGCCCGAAGATAACTGGGATGGGCTCCAGGACCCCCGCGACCCTACTGAGAATAAGCGGTGCATATAAGGAATGGATGGATAGTTATATAGAATAAGAAAATTATGTTATTCTGCTCAAATGCAATATTCAATATGCTGTGTTTTGTACAGTTGTTCTTAACTGGTCTGACTTGAGAACCCACCACCAATGTTCCCTGTAATTTTCCTTACGGGTCTGAGCGTTCACACAAAGTCGGTGAGCAACGCTTGAAACAACAGTGAGCAACAGCAATCCCAAGTGTGGCCACTAAGTCATTATCAAACATGTACAAAACTTGACATCAAGTTACATTTTGCTGAGTTTCCGGCAATGCAAAATTATTTTTCACTTTTGAATAATTTGACTAATGTATTATTGCAAAGGTTGTCCGGCCTAGAAATTGTTTTTACAATTCCTTCACAAGATTTCCATTTCTTTTTTTCCTGGTATCTTTTGTCGCATAATACTAACATTTTGGGGACTTATTTAGTCGGTTGCACGATACACAACTGTATTTAATCACTTTTTTTAGGGGAAGTACAATGTTGGCAACACAATTGACTTGGTATAATTGGAAATTATTTGAATGCAACACAAACTTTTTCTTCTTTTTCCCTGTTTTTTTCTTTTTTTTTAATTAATTTTTTTAAATAATAAATAAATATTTTTTTTTTTAATTAATTTGAAAAAAATCTCATTGTGTTTATGTTTTACTAGCTGTTACTTTTTTCTTTTTGTTCTCTATTTACTTTTTTCCTTTGTTTCTTTCTTTTCTTTTTTTTCTGGCTTTTTTTCTGAATTTTTCCTTCTTTTTTCTCTTCCTCTTGTTTTGTTTTTTTCTCAGCTTTTCACTACTTTTTCATTTGGTATTTTTTTCTTTTTTGTTCTATTACCCCTTCCTTTTAAGTCATTTTGTGCATAATTGTACATAATATTTGGTCAATTAGGGGTGAAAGAAGCAAAAACCACCTGAAAAGCCGTTTAGGATCAGAAAAAGCCGGTTCCTTTTAGTGAGCCGAGCCGAAGAAGCCGGTTCTCGAAAAACTACTGACTTTACTCAACTTCAGTCTACTTCGACTTTGACTTCCAAATACCGCATTTAGAACACAACGTCAGGGGAACCCTTGTATTTTTACCTTCATGCACTGTAACTTTGACTTAATTCGCTTCTTAATAAGCAATTTCGAGCCCTGATTTTTGTGAGCTGGCTAGATTTTCTTGTGCGCTGAGAATGTGCGAGCAGTGCGCAATTGTGCACGCGCGCAGCTTAGAGGGAACATTGCCCACCACCCACCCCAATTACAAGCTGCGGCCCAAATCTAGATAACAATTCCACTCCTCCAATGTATTGAAAGAGTGATTTCATGCACGTGCTCCAGGTCTTTGTCTATTCTAGGATAAAGATCGTAAAAGTAAGAAAATGACTGTTGCAGTTTGTTGCAGTTCAAATGGCAACCCAAACCTCCCAAAAAATGAAAAAAAAAAAGAGTTTACTCGAGCGCATCTAAGAGAGACGCGTACCTGCACGCGCCGCAAAAGCAGCTTGACAGAAACTGCAATGATGTTTTCAGCCAGAAGATGGCCTCAACAAGTTGAATATTTTGAAGTACGCCACCATCAGGGTTGGGTAGGGTTACTTTAACTTGATTACTTTCAATTACTTTTGGATTACTCCAATACCAAATATGCTAATAAAAGACAAAAAAAACTAAATATGAATAAAATGATGACTCACAACACGTGGTAAGCTTTCTCTCCTGGCTTTGATCTCTTTGATCTCCGGCAAAACCAACATAAAATAATAATAATTTCCTTTGTATTGTCATTCTTTGTAAGAACGAAATGTCGATACACCTGACCCGTTGTAGCGAGCCGATGCAGCCGCAGCCAACAGAGGGCGCCGCCATTTTACCAATGTTATAAGTCTTAGGTATGAAATGCGACAGATGATGCATTTTTAATGAAATCCAAAATGCTTCACTCAGTAGTTCAGGCAATTTTTAACAGTCTCAACAGACACATGATGTTTTTATCTTAAAAAAACTCAAATAATGTACATTACCTGAGAAACCTAAATCACTGAATCCAAACAAATAACACTGCATTGTGGGGAGAAAAAAGATGGTTTTATTTTACTATGTAGCAGTTTTATCCACAAACTCATAATAAATTACACAAAAAGTGTTATTAAAAAATATTTGAGTCCCCATGATTTCATTCAGATTAATTTATTAATAGGTATATGCTCACTACCCAAACTTTACCACCGTTTTTTATGTGGATATCAACTTACATTTACAGGGTACTATTGCCATCTACTGTTAAGGAATATAATTGACCCACGTTTTGCCATGTTACAGGCCCGTGACCAATTTTCGGAGAGCGACCCACAAATTTAAAACACTGGTTTAGTAGACCAGAGCTTCTCAAATTGCTTTTTTTTCTTCTTCTTTCTCCAGAGTATTCAAAATACATTAAAAACGTAGCCTTAAGGAAAATACAAATTCATTAAACAGTATTCCCTCGTTAATTTGAATTTTGACTTTCATTCCTTTGGTGCATCGTGGATTTATTCTATTAATAAGTTCATTGGATGAATTTGTACTTTGCAGAATTACGGCGTCGTTTTCCAAGCACCAATACACTCAAACAAATCAGAGAGTTGTCATCAGTTTTGTGAAGTTGTTTTGCCAGGCACTGTATATAGCAGGGGTAGGGAACCTATGGCTCGGGAGCCATATATGGCTCTTTTCATGAGTACATATGGCTCCGAAAAAAAATGTAACTATTGCACATTTCTCTGTGGCGTTCCAAAGTCAAGTGATTTCATCCCGATTTTGGTCCATATAAAGCCGAAGCAACTTAATGCAGACGTTTGATAAGAAACCATTTAAACTGATAAATAAAAACGCTGGCAAATGACTTGGAATCGGGCGAGCAGGACAGGTGGGCGGATCCCTGAACGCAAGCGCAAGGCACTTCCTTCTCTCTCACTCTCTCGCTCAGTGCAGTCCACACAGTGAATAAGACGATATGCTTATCGTTTGCAGTAATTTGTGACATTTTTACAAAAGAACTTTGCATGCACATTGTTTTGAAACCGTTATTAAGGACAAATTTCATGGGAAAAAAAATTGCCTCAACACTCTTAACGAAGCCTAACCGATAAGCGAGGGATTATTGTATTGTCATACATGACTACGCAAATGACTCTTGAGCGTGCGCACCCACGATTTCTGGAGATTTCAATCAAACCTTGAAGGCTAGGTGGCTGGCCGTGTTACACGGTCCTATCA
This sequence comes from Urocampus carinirostris, assembly GCF_059441175.1. Taxonomy (NCBI): domain Eukaryota; kingdom Metazoa; phylum Chordata; class Actinopteri; order Syngnathiformes; family Syngnathidae; genus Urocampus; species Urocampus carinirostris. The sequence goes on from NC_142355.1 coordinate 4,367,337, forward strand.
GACCTATCAGCACTTATCAGATCAAGGCTTACACTTCCATGTCAGCTTTGCAGAGGAACGAGCACCATTCATATACTGGGATTTCTTGTCAGACCACCATTTCATCATTTGTTGCTTTTATGAGATTTTTAGACTTTTTTTGGACAGTTATTAAATCTTTCTGTTAGCCTAATTGGAATGTATTGTTTTTGAACACACTCTCTGCGAAGTAATCCATTCCCTTAAAGCATCTAATCCACTGAAATGAAAAAGACTGTCTTAAAAATGAGCCTGCACAATGTCGTGTGTCTCGGCAATCCCGTTTGAGCCTCCGGGCAAGTTTGTGGGCAAACGGCAAATTGAGTTATGATATCGACTCCCCATTTGCGATAAAAGGAAGGGTTTTCGGAAAAACAGGTCGTAATGCAGTCGTGTCCAATTCAAGGATGACGCACAAAATTAGAATACAGTGCTTTACAAAAGAATCGGCCCCCCAGAACTTTTATATATTGCCATATTCAGGTTTCAAACTTATAGATAAAAAACTATACACAGTCAGGAAAGTAAAGTACCGTATTTTCCGCACTATAAGGCGCACCGGGCTATAGGGCGCACCCCCAAAAAATAGTTTTTGGTCCTACATTTTCCATACATAAGGCGCACCGGATTATAAGGCGCTACAAATGGAACGTCGACAAAACAGTCAGATAGTTCAGTCCAACTTATTACCCCCTTAACATTCCGAAAGCTTGCAAAGAAGCAAATACGTGTCTCAGATATATACGGAAACAGTACGATGTCACCAATCACTCAAATGCATCATTCCAAATATCATTCGGAAGGTTATAGTCTTGGGATTCAAGAAATGCCAAACATTTCTTAGTTTCCATTTTAATTTTTGCTGGCAACTGTGCGGACAGCAAAGTAAGAATTTGATTGTGCAGGGAAACGGGGTTCTTTACTGTGCATATGACAATAAACACTTTGAATTGAATTTAGTTTAAAAATAGACTCATCAGAGAAACATCAAGATCGTTCTAAAACAAGATACCGGGAAAATATAAAGCCTCATAGCTCACCTAAGTTCTCTTGCAGCCATCACGTTCAATAATGATACGTAACCATGGTCTTCTTACAACCGTGAGTGTAGTAAATCCAGGAGTGTAAAATATTTACAAATACAGAATAGTAAAAAATGTTTTCTTTGTGCCGTAGTGCAACCCAACGTGTGATTCACATTCATCTTTTTCAGCCAATTGCAGGCTTTGTTTCGCCCCTTTAGCCTATGCGAGCCTGTAAATGATAAAAAGGATCCGCCCCCTTTACCTCCGAATAACTTTAGCCAATAGTGACTGATTCAAATTATGATTGACACATTGGTTAGGAAATAAAACGCCGGTATATAAATCCCAGCATACACCGCGGACGACTTCGCCTTCGGGGAAAAATCTAGTCGGCGGCTGCTTGCTTTAGTTGCAAGACTTTGCGACTTAATATTGATCCATATATAAGGCGCACTGTATTATAAGGCGCATGGTCAGCTTTTGAAAAAAATAAAGGCATTTAGGTGCGCCTTATAGTGCGGAAAATACGGTAAATGTGTTTAACATTTTATATTGTGCTAACAAATAAAACATTAAAAAGAAGGCATTGTAAAAACCTTTGGGTTAATACTTTGTAGAACTTCTTTTTGATGCTATCACTGCTATCCTTGCAAAACAGCTCAAGTTTCTTAAAGATTGACAGTGGTTGTTTGTGCAAAGCATTTTTCAGTTGTTTCTACAAATGCTCTACAGGATTGAGGTCTGGACTTTGGCTCTGCCATTCTAACACAGTTATATTGTTTGTTTTACACCATTCCATTGTAGTTTTGATTTAGGTTTAGGATTGTTGTCCTGTTGGAAGCTGAACCTGCTCCCCATTCTCAGGTCTCTTGCAAACGCCACCATATTTTCTGCCAGAATCACCTTGTATTTGCCTCCAACCATCTTCTAATCAACTCTAACAATCTTCCCAGTCCCTTGAGAAGAAAAGCAAACCCAGATTATGATGCTGCCACCTAGTGTTTCAGTTTGATGTGCAGTGTTGCTCAGTTTTGGTCTCATCTGACCAGAATGTTTGTGTCGCTCATGTTTTATGTTATATTATATTATATTATATACTGCAGCTATATCCCCCTAGTGGGAGGTGGCTGGAGTCATTTCTGACTCTTTTTGGGAGATTGTTACAGAGGAGGGGATTCCCAGCCCCCTCGCTCAACCCAACTGAGGTGTTGGGAGTCATTAGGTGACCAAACCCCCCAATTCCAACCCCTATTGCTGAACACCAAGCAGGGAGGCAACGGGTACCAATGTTTAAGTCTTAGGTATGACTCAGCCGAGGCTTGAACCACAACCTCCCAGTCTCGGGGCGGGCGCCATAACCCCAAGGCCACCGAGCTGGTTTTACATTTATAAGAATGAAAATGTATTTATTAACTATTTTTTGTACAACCAATCTGAATTTATTCTACTTTCCAGCAGTTTAATTGTCCTTCTACACCATTCTGCCTGTCAAAAGTTACTAAGACAGAAATGTGGGATAGGAAAAAAATCAATGTCAGCGATTGTCAATAGAGTACTGTGATGACTACACATGGTCGCTCATGTAGCCCCTTGTAAATGCTAAACAGGCCCTTTAATTGCATTCTTTTAGAAAAGGCTTTTTTATTACTACTCTTCCATAAAAGAAAGGCCTCCAATGTCACCATGGGCCTTTGGGTTGCTTCCATTATTAGTTTTTTCCTTGTTTTGGCCAAAAGTTTAGAGGGACGGACAGGTCTTGGTGGGTTTGCAGGGTTTTTGTTCCACTATTTCATTCCCCAACTTGCTTGGTGTGTTCTTTGGTCTTCATAATGCTAGTCTCTTCTTTCACAAACGTCTGAGCCCATCATAGAGCAGGCGCATTTTAACTGAGACTGACACACAGGTACACTCTCATTTAGGTCAACACTGGATCATTCAGAAGTTATCTGATAACTTCTGGAGTCAGTAGGCTGTGTTGAGAGAACAGAGGGCCAATATTTTTTTAACGACTACTTTTCAGTGTTTTGTTGAAAATATAATAGGAAATTTGGAAGAAATGATTTTGTTCCACTTCACGATTGTGTCTCACATGTTTTTGGATTTTTGAAAAATATTTTCAGCTTTTTAGCTTCAACTTTGATGCATGAAATGTGGCAGTACAACAATAGGTTCTTGGGGGGAACAGTGTTCTCGTTTGCCAGCGTCCCTGCGTCCTAGACGCATCATTTTTGCTGGGGACGCATAGGGTCAAATCAACGTGCGTCCCCGGGACGCAACTTTTTTGCACCAAAATTGTCATTATTAGCCAATGACTTTTTTTTAACAAAGATTTACTGCACTCCAAACTTTCGTCAGGCAGATCCGCCATTGTTGTTTTGGTCTCGCGGTTCGAGTTTTCATCTGCACGCCGATCTCGGCCAACGAGATCTCGTTACTTCGAGATGACGTCATTGTTGTGGTGCTTGTCGTCGAGCGAAGGTTAAGTATGCCTCCGAAAAAACAGTTAGTATTAGGTGAAAATCAACACAAAATTGGTAATTTCTTCAGTGTCACTAATGAGTCGAAACATAATGCAGAAAGTGATAACAACGGCAATAATTACGGCACAAAAAACGGCGGAGAAATTCATACCTGTCAACCTGTACGTTTTTGCCGTACAAAGTACGTTTATTATGCACTTTAAGACAAGTACGACGTACAAGAAAATCTGTGCGGAAAACGAAAATTTGTCAATTATGGGTACCATCCGGTATACACAGACTATCACGAAACGGCAAATCAATAGAGTTCGAGTTGTGTAGTGAAAGGAAGTTCTGTCAAAGGACCGGACCAGATCAGAGGCCGGCGGTCAGGAAGGATGAACTCAATCGAGTAACGATCAGTAACTTTTATTATGGAAATAAAAGTCGTCCAACACTCAGGGACAAAACAAAACAAAAACAGGCTTACAGGCAAACAGGAATTAAGACTAGGGATACTCACAAAACAGGCTTTTACTCAAATGTGCAAACATAGGTTTCCTCCGAATCAAACAAAACAGGACAGAGCAAAACAGAACAGAAAATGCAATGAACCAGCAACCCGCAATACCCACAACCCACCCTTAAGAAGCCCACACGCAAATTAGACGATCTGCTCCAGCCTGTGCCCAGGGGGCGGGGCCAGCCGGTCGCCACGGCGACCATCCTGGACATGACAAGTTCATCTTTTTTTAGAGAACCGTCTTTTTTGGATCAACTCATTAAACAGAGCAGGCTCTCAAACGGCTCTCTTGCTTTGATGATTGATATTACGAATTATGTTGTATAAAGAAGTTAAGAAAAAAAGGAAGTATAAAAGGAGAAAATGAAAAAAAGACAGGTTTGTGGTTATCCCTTTAATCGGTATATTACCAACAGTAATTTGATGCAGAAAATGAATTCATAATTTGATGATTAAAACTGAATGAATATATAGATTTATATTATATATTTGTCACCGATTTACAATTTCAACCTCGATAACACAAAATTTTGGGGACCCATAGATTTTTGAGCATGCCAGTCCCATCACTTTTCAGAGGTAAAATGAACACTGGGGGAAGGTACGTCCACTATGTTCAATAACATGACATTTATGAATGATATCTTTGACTTTGTGACTGAATTGAAATGATCTACTGACTAACGTTCGTGTGCATTCCCGACATGTGCGTCCATGCAGTGTTTTCAAACACAGATGTGGAAGCCTGTATTTGTCCACCTGGTCACAGCACACAGTATTCAGCATAAGCCGAAACACGGTGGGACACCTGCCAAGTTTTACACACCATTTTGCAGCAATGACCTTCAGTGGTGATAGTCTGACCCGCACAGTTTCCTTGAATGTACAGATATAAATAAATGTTGTACTGAGTATTGAAGTACTAATAATATGCTAAATAATGATAGCTATGTATAGTATTATACAGTAGTGCAAAGAGTGCAAGAGGAGCAGCTAACCAGATGTGCAAAATGGGCAGTCAGGTAAACAAGTCACTATACAATAACAATAACACTGGAGTACGATAGTGCAGAGGAGAACAGATGTGCAAAGGCGTGTTATAGTCAACTTCTGATTCTACACGAGTTGCAGGGCTTTTACCACATTTATTTGCACTTCTGCTCACAAGTTTAAGTAAGGTATTCCCTTGCCATTTTGCGGTTTGACTTTCACGCCCTTCAATTCATCTGTCACAGACCAGAACGGACACAGGACTCAATTGCATGCGTTTCTCAGATTTTATTGAAAGGGAGTGAGAGTGAGTGGCTAATTTCCTAGCCACTCTTTTGCCCTAGCCACTCCTTTGCACATCTGTTCTCCTCTGCACTATCGTACTCCAGTGTTATTGTTATTGTATAGTGACTTGTTTACCTGACTGCGCATTTTGCACATCTGGTTAGCTGCTCCTCTTGCACTCTTTGCACTACTGTATAATACTATACATAGCTATCATTATTTAGTATATTATTAGTACTTCAATCCTCTGACTCAGTACAACATTTTATTTATATCTGTAGATTCAAGGAAACTGTGCGGGTCAGATGTATCGACATTTCGTTCTGTATACACGTGTACAAGAATGACAATAAAGTAGATCTGAATCTGAATCTGAATCTGAGTAAGGCTTGCTTGATTGCTCGATCCGAGGACTGGTGGAGAGTGGGAACGAGCAAGGCGGTAGTGACACTTCTGTGTCGGAAGAAGACAGGCGGGAATGGCATGTCGTTTGACCAGGGCTGGAGATCAGAGGCGAGGTAAAGTTCGTAAAGTGGTCGTAGGCTGGCGGCAGGCAAAACAGGCTTAGTCAGGTTCGGAAACGGGTCAAAAAACGAGAATCAGGCAGGAAACAGGTGTTAACAGGGACAAAGTCGGACGGGAACGCTCACTGAGTGAAACACAACAGCTCGCAACGATCTGACAAAGTTTGAACTAAAGTCGGGGGCTTAAGAAGGGTGTGGCTGCCAATCAGCTTGTCCGGGCTGTTGGCGCCAATCAAGCTGCCACAGGTGTTCCAAATATGGCAATCATGACATGATCATGGATTTTTGTTTTTATTAATTCGTTGCGCGGATAAATACTTTGTTTGCGGAATCACAATGTCACTTTACAAGCGCATTTACACTCAAACCATATGGAAAAACGCCTTTTGTTTCCTGGGTGCTGATTGGGACACTTCTAATAAATCGTTTTTATGACTAGTGACAATCTAACAACACATTCCACATGCCGTTCGCAAACAATAGGAGTATGAGGGGGGGCAAGCACGAACATCGTCATCATCTAAATAGACGTCGTTTTTGCATTCGATTTTTGACGCTACATCGAGGATTCGTTCATGTCATGTAACAAAGTACAAGGCTTGTTTGCTACCCTGCTCCAAAGGTGTGGTCCATAGGTGTGTCTCAACCAATGTTCCCTCTAAGCTGCGCGCGTAGGCAATCGTGCACTACCCAGAGCTTTTCCGCGCACAAGAAAATTGAGCCAGCTCACAATCGGGGCTCGAAATTGCTAATTAAGAAGCGAATTAAGTCAAAGTTACAGTGCATGAAGGTAAAAATACCCGGGTTCCCCTGACGTTGTGTTCTAAATGTCAAGGTCAAGGTCGAAGTCGAACGAAGTTGAGTAAAGTTAGTAGAGTTTTTCGAGAACCGGCTTCTTCGGCTCGGCTCACTAAAAAGAACCGTCTCTTTCGGGTACCCAATGGCTCTTCAGGTTGTTTTTGCTTCTTTAATCCCAACATGGCCAAATACTATGTAAAATTATGCACAAAATGCCTTAAAGACAAAAAAGAAAAAAATACCAAAATGAAAAAGTAGTGAAAAGCTGAGAAAGAAAAGAAACAAAAGGAAGAGAAAGAAGGAAAAATTCAGAAAAAAGCCAGAAAAGGGAAAAGAAAGAAACAAAGGAAAAAAAGTAAATAGAGAAAAAAAAGTAACAACTAGGAAAAAATAAACACACAAAATCAGATTTTTTTTAAAGGAATTAAAAAAATAGAAAAAAACAGGGAAAAAGAAGAAAAGGTTTGTGTTGCATTCAAATCATTTCCAACTATACCAAGTCAATCCTGTAGCCAACATTGTACTTCCACTAAAAAATGTGATTAAATACAGTTCTGTATCGTGCAACCGACTAAATAAGCCCCCAAAAATGTTAGGATTATGCGACAAAAGATACCAGGAAAAAAAGAAATAGAAATCTTGTGAAAGAATTGTAAAAACAAACGACGTTTGTAGGCCCTGCAACCTTTGCAATCACACATTAGTCAATTCATTCAAAAGCGAAAAATAATTTTGCATTGCCGGAAACTCAGCAAAATGTAACGTGATGTCAAGTTTTGGACATGTTTGATAATGACTTAGTTGCCACACTTGGGATTGCTGTTGCTCACTGTTGTTTCAAGCGTTGCTCACCGACTTGGTGTGAACGCTCAGACCCGTGGAAAATTACAGGTAATATTGCTCTCAACTGTTTACAATGTTGTGCTCGTAGGTGGCCTGCCAGAAGCATACGCTTCATAGACTTGCACTACATATGAATAGCGTGCGTATATATATTGCTTCCAAAGTAATTTGTAAACTTCTCTAAATCCAGCCATTTTTTTTTCTATAGCCCGAATGACTTCTAACTACGAATGATAGAGGGCGCCATGGAGCCTGTGAATAGCAGCAGCGGGGTCGAGGCCAGCCTCTTCTCAGCCAGTCCTTACACCACCGTGGAGATTGTCCTCATCATTCTTGTGGCAGGATCGCTCAGTCTGGTCACTGTCATTGGAAATATCCTGGTCATGCTTTCTATAAAGGTTAGTTCAGGTTTTTGTTCCGCCTTCTGAATTAGACACTTACCGTAAATTCCGGACTATAGAGCGCACCTGATTATAAGCCGCACCCACCACATTTTAAGAAGAAAACCGATTTTGTAATTACACAAGCCGCCCCTGTATATAAGCCGCATGCGCCCACATTAAAAAAATGTAACACAAACACAAAATTAACCCAAACCCGACTTTAAGTCCCGCGATTGAAACTGAATGTCCTTCATAAAAGTACACAGTCCAAAAATCACAGCTGGCAAAATGAACGGAAAATGATACCGGCACTTAAGGTTTGATGCAGACCGGCAGAGTCCGGGTCCCGTTGAAAGTAATCCAAGGAAAAAAGTGTATATTTCCAAAGGTAAGGGTGGGAAAAATATATATCCACTATTGTTCGCCGCGTCCACAAACACTCACGTTTACCGGTACCCACTTCCCGTCACCCCGCGTTTGTTTTGCCCCTTCTTTTTTATTCGCCGGTGCAAAACATATCAGAATAAGTGTCTCAACTAAATACATTCCAAAAATATACAGTTGCAAATACATATTATAAATGGTTACACATTTTTACAAAGAAAGACGGTACACCGAGAGAGTTTTCAAAGCTTTAATAATAATAATATAACTTTCATCCCAAATGGTGCCTGTGACAGGTAGCAACACGCTGGCAACACGCTCGTAACACAGTAAACAGGTCTGTTAAAAAAACAAACCGTACTTGTAAAAATCACGGTAAATCGTCCTAATCTTCCTCCTTGGAACTGAAGCCATCAAAGTCGTCTTCCTCAGTGTCGGAAAGAAACTTTGTCTTTTTTGGCTTTCTTTTTGCATTTTGCATGATGAGGGTATGTTTACGCTAATTTAATTTATGCACAAGCCAAGAAGTTGCAGTCTTCCTCGGCGCATATATTCCACCGGTCTAAATCTTACCTTTTGTACTCGAGCGCCGCTGGCGGCCGTTAGAAAAATGACATAAATTGGCCGCATCACTAAATAAGCCGCAGGGTTGAACGTTTGGGAAAAAAGTAGCCGTTTATAGTCCGGAATTTACAGTAAATGGAGGATTTTCTAAAAACACAAGTGATAGACAAATACCAATACAAGTATTGGTACCGGTAACATTTTCCAGCTTTGGTTTAAGAAAAGAGTGCTCTCTACTGTGTGCTTGTATTGACCACCCTTTTGATGATATTAATAGTTGTTGGAAGTTTATTGTTCTTATTTAATCTCATTAACTGCCATTGGGAACTACCATATATCAGTCTTTCAGGAGGCAAACACAAGTACAACCCCTAGCAAAAAGTATGGAATCATCAGTATTCCCTCCGACATTTTATTCTGTACAACAAACTCAAGCCTTGAAAATTCTTTGGCATTCAGAAACACTATAAGAAATGAATAAAAAAACTTTGTGGTCAGTAAATGCTACTTTTACAGACCAAGCACAGAGATAAAAATATGTAATCACTCCATTCTGATGAAAAAATATAAAAACATGAAAAACAGGCAAAGAATTGACAATCAAAACAGATCACTACTACAGTGGAACCTCGGTTCTCGACCCTAATCGGTTCCAGAACCCTGTTCGAAAACCGATTTGTTCGATCACCGAAATCATTTTTCCCATTAGAAATAATGTAAATCGTTTTAATCCATTCCAACACCCTGAATGTTTACCTTGAATGTTTAACGTAAACATAAAGCTAACCCAGGCTAATCGTAATCTTCCGTACGAAAGATTACGCTAACATGAACGTGTAAAAATAAAAAAATAAGGTCGTTTACAAATCATTTAGCACCCGGGTCTCCACAACAAGTGGCAACAAAAGTGCATAATACTTTTAAAGAAAAATCCCAACAGATTTGATGTCACTATTTTCTAGTTCCTGAATGTTGAATGGCCACTAGAGGGCACTAAAAACTGGTATCAGCCATTGACGCAAGTACTGATTCCTTGAACAAAGCATGGTGTAACATTTTTTTTCCATTTTATTTTTTCATTTGCCTCTCGGCTTTTGTAACATCTCCCACAATGAATAAGCCATTGGAAAACTAAAGGCCAGGCATGTAATGTAATCTAATCAAAGGGAAAAACACACAACACACAAAAAAGATTAGCATCTGACGGTTTCCATATGGTTTTCTCCAAAGGTAAACAGGAACCTGCAAACGGTCAACAACTACTTCCTGTTCAGTCTGGCCTGCGCCGACCTCATCATCGGCGTGGGCTCCATGAATCTGTACACCGTCTACATTGTGATCGGCTACTGGCCCCTGGGAGCCCTTGTGTGCGACCTGTGGTTGGCGGTGGACTACGTGGTCAGCAACGCCTCAGTCATGAACCTTCTGATCATCAGCTTTGATCGCTACTTCTGCGTCACCAAACCTCTCAGCTACCCGGCGCGCCGGAGCACAAGGATGGCCGGTTTGATGATCGCCGCCGCCTGGGTGCTCTCCTTCATCCTCTGGGCACCCGCCATCTTGTTCTGGCAGTTTATTGTGGGAGGGAGAACCGTACCGGAGGGGGAATGCTACATCCAGTTCTTCTCCAACCCCGCGGTCACCTTCGGCACGGCCATAGCGGCCTTTTATCTGCCCGTGGCCATCATGATCTATCTTTACTGGCGCATTTCTAGGGCTAGCCGCAGTCGCATGCAGAGAGACAGCAGGAAGACATCCGGCACCAGCGTGGGGGAAGCCCACTCTCAAAGTCAGGAGGACCCTGGTGAGAACCGGATTCAGAACAACTGCTTGCAGAAAATCAGGGAGCAGCTCCGAGAAGCTGCGCTGAACAAGGAGAAGGAAGCCCTACGGCAGCAGCAGCAAGAGCAGCAGCAGGAAGAGCAGCAGCAGAACGGAAGAGGTCCTTGCAAGGAAGACCAATCGGAGCAGTTGGAACCTGAGACTGACAGCGTCCAACCCTCTACATCCACGGAGAACGAGGTCCCCGTTTCGGTTTTGAGAGGACTTGATGCGATCAGGAGGATGAACAAAACAGAACCAGCTTCCAGGGCAACATCTTTGACTGACGGTCAAGCCGCCAGGGTGATGCTCAGGGTAAACAATTTTGTTCTGCATCAGGGTTTGGCAACGTTTTTGACCCAAAGAGCCATTAGAGCACATGTGTCAAACTTCCGGCCCGCGGGCCACATCCGGCCCGCCTGTGATCATATCCGGCCCGCAAGACCATTTTACATTATTGTTATGAATGGCCCGTTCTCCATCTCGTTCAAAACTTGAACCATTAATCCTGTTCAGATACACGCAAAGCCAAACCAAATCTGAATTATAGAGCAGTATTTCGCAGAATATATAGGCGACGTTTTTCACTACAATTTACAGTAAGGTGCCAACAAAATAAAACTAGTTTTGGCTGCACAACGCTAAAGAATCCTTTATTTAAAAGCTCACTATATAATCTGTGTTCAGTGTTCAGATACTTTTTGATGAATCCACGAAACAAATTGTAAATACGCCAAAACACCGGAAGAGAACTTAAAGTTATTTGATTGGGTGAGTGGGAGGGATGGGTGGAGCTATGCAAAAAGTGCAAGCACCCTCCCATCTCTCGCCCTACTCCGTCTGCGCCAAAGGTAAGCACATCAGGCTCCCTTTTTTCAGAATGTTGTGACGTTTTTACAAAATAATTTGTGTAGCATTTTCATATTTCTACTTTTGACAGGAGATATATTAAGGAGAGCAAAATCTTTTGGGATATTTAAGGTTTTTTTTAATATATACATTGACGTAGGAGCAAAGGAATTTGAATGTTATTTTTATGTTAAGTTGTTTCAGTTAAGTTCTAAGCAGTATAATTTAACAAGATATTTTAATTTACAGCAAAATAATAAATACTGTATAAGTGATTTAAGATTTAAATTTAATATTCTTGTCTGTGTTTTCATATTTATGTTCCAAAAACATTCAGTTTACGTGTGTTCAATAAATGTTTATCCTGGTTGGCCCGCGACCTTAAAATTGTCCCTGGGTGTGAATGAGCAAGTGAGTTGTCTGTCCCTGTGTGCCCTGCGATTGGCTGGCAACCAGTTCAGGGTGTCCCCTGCCCACTGCCCGATGATTGCTGGGATGGGCTCCGGCACGCCCTCGACCCAACTAAGGATAAGCAGTGCAGCTAATGAGATGAGATGAGATGTACAAATGGATATTTTGCACTGGAAAAACATAAAAAATACAGGTTTTGTAGATGATATAACCACAATTGTCAATGTAAAAGAGGCAGTGGCTCAGGAGGTAGAGCGCTCGTCTTGGGATCAAGAGATCGCAGTTCGAATCCCGGCTCCTCCGTGTTACATGTCGAAGTGTCCTTGGGTAAGACACTGAACCCCTAATACCCCCAATATGTAGGTTAGCGCCTTACATGGCTGCACGGCCGCTATTGGGAAATGTGAAGCACACTGTAAAGCACTTTGGGAAGTCTTGACTTGAAAAGAGCTATATAAATGCAGAGCATTTCATTTCTTTTCATAAAAGTAAAACTATCTTTTTTCCATTCAGGTGACAAGGCAGAGTGCGGTAGCCAAGTGGCGCAAAAAAAGTACTTCCTCGAGGGAGAAGAAAGTGACGCGCACCATCATGGCCATACTGGTAGCTTTCGTGGTGACGTGGACGCCGTACAATGTGATGGTGCTGATCAACACCTTCTGCTCCGTCTGCATTCCCAACGCCCTGTGGACCATTGGCTACTGGCTATGTTATATCAATAGCACCATCAACCCGGCCTGCTACGCCCTCTGTAACACCACATTCAAAAACACCTTCAAGCACTTGCTGCTGTGCCAGTACAAAAACATACGAGCTATGCGCTGAGGTTGCTATCCACACAGTGCGTCCCATGAAACGTACACACTACCAAAAATAAATTCCAGATAGATAGATACTTTATTCATCCCCGCAGGGAAATTCACTCTTCCAGCAGCATCCCTCGCTGGAGAACTGAATAATTAAGCAAAAAGAATACAATACACAAATACCCAACGTGGCGTGTTATATAGAGTATCTAGATAGTGCTACACAGAATACACACTGCATTGAAAATACGGTAATATGCAATGTGGGGTGTGTGGTTTAATGTGGGCCTTTACTCCGCCGAGTGGAGTTAAAGAGCCTCATGGCATGAGGAAGAAAAGATCTCCTCAGTCTGTCCGTGGTCAGTCTAACCCCATTGTCAGAAAATCTTGCTCATTTTAGGCAGTTTTCCCCTACTTTGTTTTGTTGTTTCTCATATTGAATTGTCCTCTTTGGAAATAAGATAAAAGACTGCCAGGAAAAATTGTCAAAAATATTTACAACGTAGTCTATAGAGACTGGCCTAAGATGCAAAAATCGTGTATCATAAGAATACTGCAATGAAAAAAAGTGCAACAACACTTAGTAGCAAAAAATAAACCCCAATTAAATCGCAGAGTATATATTTTAAACTGATCAGGAGGATGAACAAAACAGAACCATCTTCAAGGGCAACATCTTTGACTGACGGTCAAGCCGCCAGGGTGATGCTCAGGGTAAACATTTTTATTCTACATCAGGGTTTGGCAACGTTTTTGACCCAAAGAGCCATTAGAGCAAAGCATTTAGATTTTGGGGGGAAAGCCACAGATTATTTTAAGCCAAAACTGCCAAAACTGGTCTCCAGACAAAAATTCTTCAGGTCCATTTTATTCCACTGTGTAATGTTTGATGATTTGATAAAATCAAAGGAATAATAACAATGCCAGATTCTGTGTCAATATCAACAAACTAATAACTAATAACTAATAATTTCAAAACAAGGTGCTGCTAAAGTTAGTTTGTAAAAATGTCACTAAATATTGCAAATGAGAAGGATACAGACTAATTATTTATTATTATTATTCAGCCAGTATCAACCATCAACATGATATCCACCGGAAATCATTTTGTCACGCGAAGCTATCGACGTGACTCGTCGTCTTCGATCGGCGCCGGGTTTTTAGACCCAACTGCTGTGTTGGGAGTCATTAGGTGACCAAACCCCCCAATTCCAACCCTTAATGCCGAGCGCCAAGCAGGGAGGCAATGGGTACCAATGTTGTAAGTCTTAGGTATGACTCGGCCGAGGCTTGAACCAGCGACCTCCCAGTCTTGGAGCGGGCGCCCTACCATTTAGGCTACCGAGCTGGTAATTAGGGAAGTGCGCTACAGAGATCTGCCCACCTGTAGTGCTCACCCAATCAAATTGCTCTGGGTGCTTGCCTGGCATTCTCGGGTGTTTACAATTTGTTCTGCAGGTTTCCATCATAGAGTGTCTCAACAGTAAACATACATCTTTTAATGGGTTCCCATAGAGACGTACAGCCAAAATTCAGTCTGTTGGTGTAACACATGACTATAGTAAAAACTTTGCCCCATATCGTGTGGACCAAAATGAATAGATAGATGTGTCACTTCGGCTTAGTTTGCGCTAAAATTGGAAAGACTATGACATGACTATTGCCTGCTCATTTTATTTCTGAGCCGATGCATTCAAGAAAACAGCCATACCTGCTTTGTAAACCGTACGTTATCGACCCCTGCTCTGCATTAATCAGATTAGGAATCAGTATTATTATGATCTATCATGGACCAGGGCAGGAAACGGAATTTTGCGTGTCTGTTTAGGGAGGTGATGGCCTTGAGGGAGAAAATGTCTCTGAGCCTGTTAACCCTTGTTTTAATGGACTTGTAGTACCTGCCGTAGTGTAACAGGTCAAAGAGGAGTCCTTTAAAATGCTGTTGGCTGTGTTGCAGTATCTCAAGTCAGCAATGTCCTCCAAACTGGGTGGAGAACATCCATTGATTTTATGGGGTGTGTTGATAACTCTCTCTAACTCTCCCAACATACTACACCATGATGCTGTAAGCTAGAATGCTCTCCAATGGGACTTTGTAGAAGTACACCAGCAGCTTGTGGGCATTAAAAAAACAAACGTTTCTTATAATGGACACAACTGTCTAGTTTAGAAGATGGGCAATAATTTGTTTGTTTTAGAAATGTTTTTAACCAATTATTCGAAAAAAATACTTAAAATTCCCAAAATAAGAAAAACAATATCTTCTAGGTTGCCCTACGATTGGCTGGCAACCAGTTCAGGGTGTCCCCTGCCCACTGACTGATGATTGCTTGGATGGGCTCCAGCCCCCCGCGACCCTACTGTGGATAAGCGGTGTAGCTAATGAGATAAGATGAGAATATCTTCTAGGTATAAAAAGTTGCTTATTTTTGGTATACAGTTTCCTGCTTACTGGAAAAAAACGTAATACAATATCATGAAATTTGAATATATATGAATATACTTAAATGAGCAACATTTTCTGACCATAGAGCGTAGGCAAACTTTTTGAACTGTGAATCTTTGTATCTGCCGATAAAGTCTTGAATTTGAGAACTAGGCAATAGATAAAGATAAAAGATCATTCTGGCCAATCTCTATTTTTGGCCTTTTTAAAAAAAAAAAGCTTTTTTTTTGCATTTCATGCACATTCCATTCAGGGAACATCAAAAAATGACCAAAAAAGGAAATGAATCCTTTTAGAACAGCAGTGACAAAATCCACTTATGAATGAACAAACATGCATTGTCTATAAATGAAATATATATTTGATTTGTTTTTAAAACACAAAATTCGATTATATGCATTGAAAAACTCAAAATGCAATACAGCTAGCTTGGAAGTTTAGTGAAAATAAATAATTTTATCGTCATATTCATAATTATCATTATATTTTATATTATATTATATTTTATTATATTATCTGAATCTGAATCTGAATCTGAATTTTTAACATTTTTGTTTTGCGGATCTGGATGAAAAAGCCTATCTTTTGCAGTATACTGTAAATGCTGAATTGTTGCACGTGTATCTTTTGATGTATGAATGTACTGTACCTTTACTTTGAAGAGAGACAATCTTGTGTTTTACCCAAGTCTATAATAAATTTGTAGTTTTATCAGTTTAAATCCTGTTGCTCAGCAAAATATTTAGAGGTCCCACAAAGCTCCTTACCAGAGCCACCTATCATTGAACAAAGATGTACAGAATGTAAATACAGGTTTTGCTATTTAAAGCTAAATTGATGTGAACTGTCTGTCACGGACCAGGGCAGGAAACAGGAAAAGAACCCAATAGCGTAACGTACTCACAATTTATTGGGGAGAGGAGGAGGGCGCGCACACTTGATCCGGGGATCGATGGTCGCAGAAGTGGATTGAAATCCAAACAAAAACGTGGTAAAAATCAAACATATCAGGCCAATAAACAAAAAAGGATCAAACGCAGGCAAATTTACAGACTAGGCATTTATCCGAGTTAAACAGAAGTTTTGCAGAAGTTTCACAGAAGTATCACAGACGCTCAGACAACGGCTCAAAGGAGCGCATTTAAGTACTGCCAAAGAGCAATCAGTCAATGCGTCTCAGCCGGTGTCCGTGGGCGGGGCCAATTGGGCGCCATGGCAACCGCGACAGAATCCAGCGCCATCCGGCTGGGACCAACTGGGCGCCATGGCAACCGTGACACTGTCTTTACCACAAGTACAGTTGAAGACTGATATTTTGGTACTGCTGCAACTTCATTAGTGGGTAAACCGAGTCATTGTCAACAAATTACTGTTCTTCAACAAAAAAAATTCCCAACTCCATCTCTAATCATCACTTGGTTTTAGTATTTTGTTTTTAAAAGAACATTCAGTGACTAAATTATTATTTGGAGAACGTACAAGAACAGGGGTCTCCATCGTGTTGCTTGTGGGCACCAGGTAGGACCACCGGAGCAGGACTGGTTCTTGAAACACAGCATGAGTCATTGTGATTTTCTAGGAAATCTGATTTATAACTGGCATGATGTTTATGGGTTGACTGAGCCTATTTTGACCTCTAATAATTACAGCCGGTAGTAATGTAGAAATACCTTGTTAATTCAGAAATGCATGTCAGCCCTTCAGTAACAAAAAAGTAGCTCTCAGCTTCAAAAAGGTTGACGACCTGTGTCCAATATGAGGTAATGGTGGTGTTTTGGTCTATTTTTTAGGTGGGAATGTATATAGTAACATTTAGTAACAATCTTCTTTATTCCAGGTGGTAGATTGTTTATCCCGAAACTGGGAGTTCGATCCCTGTCCGAGCCATACCAAGGGCAATCATGGGAATAATGCCGCCCTACTTGGCTTTTAAAATTAAGGGTTGGAAATAACTCATAGGAAAAAAACCTAGAAGGAAAAAACAAAATGTATAATTCACAGTACCAATGTTTTCCTTATCAGTTGCCAACATGTGTAGTTTATTAGCATACTTCACTTTTTGCGCCTTGTGAATGTGCGCAATTTGTCATCTTAAGTGGTGTAAAACTGACATCTTTTAATTTTAAAAATTGCTGTGTACAGTGGAACCTCGGTTCTCGACCATAATCCGTTCCAGAACCCTGTTCGAAAACCGATTTGTTCTATCACCGAAATCATTTTTCCCATTAGAAATAATGTAAATCGTTTTAATCCGTTCCAACACCCTGAATGTTCACCTTGAATGTTTAACGTAAACATAAAGCTAACCCAGGCTAATCGTACGTTCGCGTTATCGTAATCTTCCGTACGAAAGATTACCCTAACATGAACGTGTAAAAACAAAAAAATCATGTGGTTTACAAGTCATTTAGCACCCGGGTCTCCACAACAAGTGGTGAGCGGTTCATTGGAAAGGGGGCTGCGTCCCAACACCCTGAATGTTGGGCTCCGTTCCAACACCCTGAATGTTTACCTTGAATGTTTAACGTAAACATGAAGCTAACCCAGGCTAATCGTACGTTTGCGTTATCGTAATCTTCCATACGAAAGATTACGCTAACATGAATGTGTAAAAATAAAAATAAAAACGATAAAAAAAGGAATTATGCATAGGATTTCTTACCTTTGTGGTGGTCAGCAGAAGGCGCAGGTGGACGGTGGAGCTATTATTTTTTTCTTAAATGCAATAGTTGTACGCACTACTTTTCTTTTTTCACCTGTAACAACTTTGCTGCTTGCACTGACTTTCTTTAGAGGCATAATTAGTGGCTAAAACACTTTGTACACCTATATTAAAAGCGAAAGCAAAACAAAGTACGTCCGCACGCGATAACAGTTGGTCACGAAAAGAGCCATCTACACCCGTACGCCGCTTAGCATCGCACCCTAGCGTACGCAATCACGCATTACCGGCGTTCGAACTCCGATTTTTTGACCGAACAGCGAAGCAAGAATTTCTCTAAATTTTTGGTCGGACTCCGATTCGTTCGAACTGAGAGGCGTTCGAAAACCGAGGTTCCACTGTAGTTTGAATATGAAATAAGATTGCTAATATCAGTGTACAAAAACACATATTTTGAAGTAGAACACATCATGTGCCAAGAGTTATTATGTTTGTAAACTGTTGCATCAGTGTCCTTGTTCCATCAATGTCGAGTACTAGCAGAAAATCTCGTCCAAGGAATGTGATATTTATCATTATGTGTATCAGACTTGTTCCCTCTAAATATTGATGTTTACATACAAATAAATGTTGTGCTGCAGTCAAATAAATTGAATCAAGTGCTTTGTCTGGATTAAAGACAGAAGCTGGAATGCTGATTCAAGCCACTAAAAGGGGTTCGGCAAGTAGAACATTTTCAAATTCTAGACACTACTTTTTACCACATTGCATCAAATACTTCTTCCCAAATACAGTACCGTATTTTCCGCACTATAAGGCGCACCGGGTTATAGGGCGCACCCCGAAAAAATAGTTTTTGGTCCTATTTTTGACATACATAAGACGCACCGGATTATAAGGCGCTACAATGGGAACATCGACAAAACAGTCAGATAGTTCAGTCCAACTTATTACCCCCTTAACATTCCCAAAGCTTGCAAAGAAGCAAATACGTGTCGTAGACACGTGCGGATGCGGTGTCTGTACGATGTCACTCAAATGCATCGTTCCATCATTCGGAAGGTTAAAGTCTTGGGATTCAAGAAATGCCAACCAGTCCTTAATTTCTATTTTCTTTTTCCCTCGCAACTTTACTGTGCATATGACAATAAACACTTGGAATTGAGTTTCATTTAAAAATAGACACTACATTCCATCCATTATCTGCACCGCTTATCACAGAAACATCGAGTTCAGTCTGAAACAAGATACAGGGACAATATAAAACCCGGAGTAGCTCACCGAAGTCGTTGTGTTCATAATAATGTGCGGCCAATGTCCTCTTATATCCGTGAGTGTAGTAAATCCAGGAGAATAAAATATTTACAAATACAGAATAGAAAAAAATGCTTTCTGTATGCCGTCAGCCACGTGCTATACGCATTCATCTTTTTCGGCCAATTGCAGGCTTTGTTTTGCCGTTTAAGCCAATGCCAGCCTGTAAATGATAAAAAGGATCCGCCCCTTGACCTCCGAATAACTTTAGCCAATAGTGATTGATTCAACTGATGATTGACACGTCTTTTTTGGCCAATTGCAGGCTTTGTTTTGCCGTTCAAGCCAATGCCAGCCTGTAAATGATAAAAAGGATCCTCCCTTTGACCTCTGAATAACTTTAGCCAATAGTGATCCATTCAAATGATGATTGACACATTGGTTAGCCAATGAAACGCCGGTAAATAAATCCCAGCATACACCGCGGACTACTTGGCGTTCGGGGGAAAATCTAGTCGGCGGCTGCAAGTTAGTTGCAAGACTTTGTGAATTAATATTGATCCATAAATAAGGCGCACTGTATTATAAGGCGCATGGTCAGCTTTTGAAAAAAATAAAGGCTTTTAGGTGCGCCTTATAGTGCGGAAAATACGGTAATTAGACTACAAATATTGTTAATGCTTTACTGAACACACAAAAATCATCCGTATTTTTTTTTTTTTTGAAGAATCCCGTAAGCTGCACTTCATAAGAAAAAGGAACTAACAAACTTTGATAACATAATCACATTTGTAACATGGCCATCGTGTCAAAGTTACACTCGTATTTAAAAGGACCATATTTTCAAATGCAGTTTAATTTGTTGCCACTAGGAAGCAGTATCTTACCTGTAAACAGAAAGGTCGACATGATGATAAAACAGAAAATGGTCTCATCTAAAATGGAATTCTGGTACGTGTAGTTTTGGGGTGTCAAACTCATTTTAACCTGGGGGCCACATGGTAGGAATACCATACTCACGGGGGCCGGACTACTAAAGTAATGGCATAAAAAGTGTGCCTTAGTTGGAGGTCTGGGGATCTTTTCGGAGCTTCACAATTAAATTTTAATTTAGGGATGTAAGATTTGATCACAAAACCATTATTGAGTATGGGTTTTTTCAATGTTCTCTGGTTGATTAATGATAGTCAGAAAATAACTCTTCTGTGGGAGTTGTGCAAGTGGCGCCTGGCTTTGGCATTATTGAAACTCCAGGTCACTGCCTGATACTTACTTTTCTCTTGTGCTTCGCTCAGCGTTGATTTGCAGGCCACATAAAATGATGTGGAGGGCTACATTTGACCCGCGGGCCATGAGTTCGACTCATGTTGCAGGGTTTAAAAAAGTAATCACCGTATCAAACACAATATAGAGAATTTTTATCTTACCTGTCTGCAGGTGTTTTTTACAATTGAATATTCTTACTCGTCTGATAAGTTTGTCATGCATTTATTTATGTATTTACGTATTTATTTATGTATTTGTTTGTTAATTAATTAATTAATCTATTTATTTATGTATTTATTTATTTATTCATTTATTTATTTGAGTTGGAATAACGCTCACAAACTTGTATATATATATATATATATATATATATATATATATATATATATATATATATATATATATATATATATATATACGGGCAGCACGGCGGCACAGTTCATGTCATGGGAACCTGTCGTGGGTTCAAATCCAGCTCCAGACTTCCTGTGCGGAGTTTGTGTGTTCTCCCCGTGCTTGCGTGGGTTTCCTCCCACGTTCCAAAAACATGCATTTCAGGAGAATTGGCCGGTCCAAATTGTCCCTAGGTGTGAATGAGCGAATGAGTTGTCTGTCCCTGTGTGCCCCGCGATTGGCTGGCAACCAGTTCAGGGTGTCCCCTGCCCACTGCCCGGAGATGGCTGGGATGGGCTCCAGCCCCCTGCGACCCTAATGAGGATAAGCGGGACGGCTGATGAGATGAGATGAGATATATATATATATATATATATATATATATCTTGTCGCGAAATATGTTTTTACTTCCTGTGACAGTTTGGCAAAATGCAAAAAGTTAAGTCAAGTACAGTCAAAATAGAGAAAAGCTTACAAGAGTAACAAAGTACCTTTAGCGTTTGGTATTTATTCTCAGTGTGCCAACAAGCAGTGTTTTGCATGTCAACACTCCTAGCAAGACTAATTACTTGGGTCTTCACATTGAGATAAATACAACTGTTTGGAGTCCAAACAGCCCTTATCTCCAAGCACGCTAGCTTTTCCGTCCACTTGAGCAACAAGTACTCCGGCTCCAAAGTACGTTTTCATGGCGGAGGAACAGCAGTTGACAAGAGTCTCCGGTGAGACCTTACTTGTGTCGGACCAGCCCAGTTCTCAAGCGTTGCAGGCGAAGGACAGGCGAGAAGGATGCGATTGCAATACGGGCCCCAACCTGCTGCAGATGCTGAAGGCGGCTGAGAACAGGAGGGCCCCTCATCAGGGTCTGAGGAGAGAAGGACAGGAAGCTGAGACGGAGGATGTCATCACAGAGGCGCTCAAGACTGATATGGTGAGTGAATACTGGATTTAAGGAACCAGCCGGATACTAAAGTACAGTAAAATTCGGACTATAAACCCATACCTGTCAACCTGTACGTTTTTGCCGTACAAAGTACGTTTATTATGCATTTTAAGACGTGTACGACGTACAAGGAAATCTGTACGGAAAAACGCAAATTTGTCAATCATGGGTACCATCGGGTATACACCGACTATCACCAAACAGCAAATCAATCGAGTCAAACGAGTTCGCCGCGGTAGCCTCTATCTGGTTTTTTTTTTTTTTTTTGTTGCAAACGAAGCGAGGGGTTTGATGCTGCTGTGTGCATGTGTCTGCCACCTGGGGATTTCCCATTGCATTCATGTGGTAGTTGTGTAGTGAAAGGAAGTCCGTCTCTTTTTAGAAAACCGGCTTTTTCGGCTCAACTCATTAAAGAGAGCCAGCTCACTTGCTTTGATGCATTATATTACGATTTTTTTTATGTTATATGAAGAAGTTAAGAAAAAAAGGAAGTATTAAAGGAGAAAATGAAAAAAGACAGGTTTGTGGTTATCCCTTAATGCAGAAAATGAATTCATAATTTGTAATAAGAAAACGTATTATTCTACTTAATTCTATTTGCATGTATTTTTTTCCTTCGACAGTGAACGTCCAAGCTACTTCATTTTTTTATTATAATTTTTTTATAATAAACCTCATCCATGTCGAGCAACTCAGGATCTCACAACAAAATGTTAATTAACAATATATATGATATAACGAAACACATGTACAGTATAACATGTACTTATATAAACACGTTTTTTAAAAAAAATGGTGTAAGATTATTTTGTATTTTGTAAGGGAAAATACAACAGATTGTAAGGGCATGGAGCCCTGGAGCTTGACAGGTATGTAAACCACGACTCTTCCCCAACTTTTCAACCCTGCCGCTAATTTGTGTATTTTTTCTAACGGCCACCAGGGGCGCCCAAGCAGTAAAGGTGAGAGTGAGACAGGTGGAATATATGTGTTGAGGAAGGCGCAAATTTTATGTAATTTCGCGATCTCTGCATGAATCAAACGAGCATGAACAGCTCAGGAGGTAGAGCGCTCGTCTTGGGATCAAGGGATCCCAGTTCGAATCCCGGCTCGTCCGTGTTACATGTCGAAGTGTCCTTGGGTAAGACGCTGAACCCCTAATACCCCCAATAAGCAGGTTAGCGCCTTACATGGCTGCAAGGACGCTATTGGGAAACGTGGAGCACATTGTAAAGTGCTTTGGGAAGTCATTGACTTGAAAAGCGCTATAGAAATGCAGATCATTTCATTTCACCTTCATGATGGGAAAGGGGAGGGCTAACTACCATGTTAGGAATAATTTTACGAGTGAAGGATTTTATACATTTTGACTACAAAGGATTTTATACGATTGAATACAAGTTACATTTATTGAGTTTAATGCAAGATATTCACTGACTGGGCTTTAATGACAGGTCACGCTGTTCCAAATGCAGAATATTTTGACTAGGGAATATTGATAACAGGACTCTGACGGAGGACAGCAGGCGTTGTTTTGAGAACAAGGCCCTGATGACGTAGAAAGGCTCGGTGTTGTTTTGAGCGTTCCAGACATCGCGGCGCTCTTCTCCGAGATGGCGGAGCCCAGGGGGCTTCGTTGGCGCGCCCATGGGAGGAGTCAGCACGCTATTGTGCGGGGAGAAGATGACCAATAATAAGAGAGCTAAAGGACGTCAGAAGAAGGCTTCCCAGAGCCTCCAACTTCACTAATTTGTCAGTTTTCGATGGAGTACACTTAGTTAATTGTTAATGAAATTAAATCTGCCCCCGTGTGAAAATGTCAGTTTTGTTCATCTTTTCCGTCAAGAAACGAGCGCGCATTAGTTGTTTGGTTAATGTAAGTTGTGTTTGGTTATTGGAGTCAGATAACTAATTCAAACAATTTGGTAAACGGTACATTTTGGTATTTAATTCCCATTACGAGTTTGCTTATTTTTAAACGGAAATAACATTGCGGAACGAACGGATTACAAGAAGCAATATCCAACGAAGCAGAAATGTTCAATGTCACGACCAGAACAAACGGTGGACCCAAATGCGTAACGTTTCACACAATGCTTTATTAAGAGATCGGGGAAGTCGAGTCGAGAGGAAAAAATAGCGATCTCTGCTCGCTGGACAGGTAAAAAAGGAAGCCCCCGTGGCCGATGACAGATGGCGAGGCGGAGAGCAGAGCGTGATCGTGGACCGGACGAGTCGGGTAGCCAGAACGGGAAAACGAAGCGTGGTCGGGATTGATACAGGAAACAGGTGACGGAATCAAGCAGCTTACAGGTAGCCGGGATCTGGGGATATTATAGCTGTGGCCTGTGCAGTATGCAGTACTTTGGGACATTTTGTCATTAATGGCGATACAAATAAAAATGACTTGTTGTGACTTAGTTTGGTGCCCCGATGACCCGAGCGGTTGAGGGATCCATGAACCGTGAAGGTGAAAGACCTCCCAGTCAATGTTCCCTCTAAGCTGCGTGTGTGCGCAATTGCGCACTACCCAGAGCTTTTCCGCTCACAATAAAATCTAGCCAGCTCACAAATATCAGGGCTCGAAATTGCTAATTACGAAGCCAATTAAGTCAAAGTTACAGTGCATGAAGGTAAAAATACAAAGATTCCCCTGACTTTGTGTTCTAAATGCGGTATTTGGAGGTCAAGGTCGAAGTAGAACGAAGTTGTGTAAAGTCAATAGAGTTTTTCGAGAACCGGCTTCTTCGGCTCGGCTCACTAAAAGGTACCGGCTCTTTCGGGTCACAAACGGCTCTTCAGGTTGTTTTTGCTTCTTTCATCCCAACATGACCAAATATTATCTAAAATTATGCACACAATGACTTAAAGGAAGGGGGAAGAAAAAAAGCTGAAACAAAAGGAAGAGAAAAAAGAAGGAAAAATTCCAAAAAAAAGCCAGAAAAAAAAGAAAAGAAAGAAACAAAGGAAAAAAAGTAAAAAGAGAACAAAAAGTAACAACTAGGAAAAAATAAACACAATGAGATTTTTTTAAAGGAATTAAAAAAAGAAAAAACAGAGAAAAAGAAGAAAAAGTTTGTGTTGCATTCAAATAATTTCTAATTATACCAAGTCAATCTTGTTGCCAACATTGTACTTCCACTAAAAAATGTGATTAAATAGAGTTCTGTATCGTGCAACCGACTAACTAAGCCCCCCAAAATGTTAGTATTATGCGACAAAAGATACCAGGAAAAAAAAGAAATGAAAATCTTGTGAAAGAATTGTTGTAAAAACAAATGACGTTTGTAGGCCGTACAACCTTTCCAATAGTACATGAGTCAATTCCTTCAAAAGTGAAAATGTTTTTTGCATTTTGGACATGTTTGATATTGACTTAGTTGCCACACTTGGGATTGCTGTTGCTCACTGTTGTTTCAAGTGTTTCTTACCGACTTTGTGTGAACGCTCAGACCCGTGGAAAATTACAGGGAAAATTGCTCACAGTGGTCCTCACATCTAGTTTCAAAATAAAACACAACTGAAATGATCAAATCAAATCATAGTAATAATGAAGTCAATACTAATCGATTGCTCCTATCTCAGCTCCACTGACCTTCAATTGTGGTGCTCCTATTGTTTTCTCAGCTTTTTTTTCAACTCGTACAAAGACTCCTTTGAGTGCAGTCTGTGCTTTTGGCGAGGCGTGTCGAGTTGCTCTGTGAACTTGCGACTTCACATCGAGCTTAACGACAGAGCGCGCTCACTTTCGCCGAGGTCAAAATATGAAGAAAATGTACAGTTTGGTGAATGCCACCAAAACCAAGGGCCAGGATGCCGTGCAGTCCGTGTGTGTCAAGGTAGCCATCTTCTTTTGAAATTTTATTTATATCCAGGGTTGGCTAGGGTTACTTTAACTGGATGACTTTCAATGACTTTTGGATGACTCCAATACCAAATATGCTAATACAAGACAAAAGAAACGAAATATGAATAAAATGGACTCAATTTTGTGCAGGCTTGGGGAGTAACGGAACACATGTAACGGCAAAAATGATGTCAGCAAGCTGTTTGGATTTATTTTCATTTTGTTTCTGTCGCATTTGATGTCCGTTTTGCCGGAGATCAAAGAGATCAAAGCCAGGAGAGAAAGCTTACCACGTGTCGTGAGTCATCATTTTATTCATATTTAGTTTCTTTTGTCTTTTAGTAGCATATTTGGTATAGGAGTAATCCAAAAGTAATTGAGAGTAATCCACTTAAAGTAACCCTACCCAACCCTGCACACACGGGTGCAGCCAATTGGGCACCATGGCAACCGTGACATACACGCAGGGTTGGGTAGGGTTACTTTAACTGGTGTATACTTTAACTGCTGACTTCAGTTCCAAAATACTGTTTAATGGAAGGTATTCTTGCAGTTTTTATATTTCATTTCATTTCATCAAAGGAACTTTGTGTATATTTTGACCTCTAGATGTCGCTGTACTGTGTAGTGCAACCGAAAATGATTATTAATAAGTACAAGTAAGAATACTAACTACGGAGTCTCTGTCACTAAACAGAAACAGACACAGGACCCAATAGCGCTCGTTTTCTCAGTTTTTATTAATAAAGTGGGAGAGCAGGGCTTGCTTCCTCGATCCGATGGTTGACGGACAAAAGGAGCAGGAGATGCGGAAGTGGCGCTTCCGTGTCGAGCGAGGAGGGTTGAAGAGAGGCAGGAATTACAAGTCGTTAGCCGGGACTGGAGAGCAAGGGCGGTGTCAGGTTTGGAAACGAGGTCGGCAACAGGAGGCAGGCAGGTAGCGGGGCAAAACAGTTCGGATAACGGGCAGGCAGAACGGGGCAGAGTCAGGTCCGGAAACAGGTTGGCAACGAGGATCAGGCAGAGAAAAACAGGGCAGGAACAGAGTCTGACGTAAGAGCCTGCCGAGGTGGAAGCAACAGTTCGGCAAACGATCTGACAGGGGTCTCTTGGAAGTCGGGGGTTTAAAAGGAGTTCAGCAGCCAATCAGCTGTCCGGGCTGTTGGCGCCAATTAAGCAGTCGCAGGTGCTCTGAATCGGCAATCATGACAGTCTCAAAGTGACCAAAATTCACCATGTTTCTTATCATTTCTTTGCCCGGCCTGTTTGAGGTTTTGGGTACCCGTAGCAGCAAAATGGCCAATAATGATGACAGCTCCATGTACGTGAGCCTCATAAGTCAAATGAATGCAAATTTCTCAACCTACGAGTATTTTAAAATAAACGCACGTTTATATGAAATGTTATGTACTTTCGCTTACAATTCAAACCAATTTTGTTGGCTCCTTAACAAATAACATTTTTTTTTCCACTAGAAGTTGCAGAATAATACACTTTATCTCTAAAGTTTGGCGGTCCCCCTCCGCAGAAAAGGTTCTTTTTTTTCCTTTTCCTGACTTCATCGTGCATTTTTTTCAGCCAATGGAGAGAGCAAAAAAGATGGGTTGACCACCCCCGCCACTTGCCCGCGTTGCGCCAGGCCTCATTGGCTAAGGAGACAAGGCCTTCTTTTTCCCCATTGTCCAAAGGGGGCAAAGGCTGCAAGGCCTCTCCTTTTGGGGGCATGTGACAAAAAAAGAGAGCGAAAAAGATGTTCGCACTTTTCTCTTAAAGGCTGTTGATGTCAGTCACCGGAGGCGTGTCCTGTGACCGGTTGAGTTCCTGTTGATGCATTTCAAAATGAAGTTCTACAATTGGTGTGTTAAGTGATATAGGTAAAATTCAAATAAATTCTCTGACATGAAACATGATAATATGCAACCTTATGGCCAAGGAGACAAGGCCGTGGATCCAGGCCTTCTTTTTCCCCATTGTCCGAAGGGGGCAAAGGCTGCAAAGAAAGTGCGAACATCTTTCTCGCTCGTTTCTTGATAAAAAGAAGAGGTTGGGAGGTTGGCTTCAGGAAGGGACGGAATTCTCTTATCTGAAAGCTCCTCTCCTAATCCTCCTAGCAAGTTTAAAATCAATTAGTGCCTTTTTACCTTATTTTGAGTATCTACCAAAGTTTAAACACCTTTTTCATTTGATCCAATCCTCAACAGCAAATACAAATGACGGAACAGAAACAAGAATTCAACAAGCGACCCATCAAGAACGTTCCGCGCTCTTTGACTCGCTCTATCCCACAGACCTCGGTTGACAGCGACAGTTCAGGTGCGGGGACATTTTTGAAATAAATAATGTGTTGTCGGAAAGCACGGCGGCGCAGTGGTTAGCGCGTGTGCGGCACAGTTCTGAGGTCATGAGATCGAACCTCCTGTGTGGAGTTTGCATGATCTCCCCGTGCTTGTGTGGGTTTCCTCCAGGCATTCCGGTTTCCTCCCACATTCCAAAAACATGCATGTCAGGTGAATTGGCCTGTCCAAATTGTCCCTAGGTGCGAATGAGCGAGCGAATTGTCTGTCCCTGTGTGCCCTGCGACTGGCTAGCAACCAGTTCAGTGTGTCCCCTGCCCACTGCCCGAAGATAGCTGGGATGGGCTCCAGCACGCCCTCGACCCTACTGAGGATAAGCCGTGCAGATAATGGATGGATGGATGGATGGATGGATGTTTTGTCTCACCCAGGCGCAGTGTTCCCTCTAAGCTGCGCGCTGTGCGCAATTGCGCACTATTCGCACATTCTCAGCGCACAAGAAAATCTAGCCAGCGAACAAAAATGAGGGCTCAAAATTACTAGTTAAGAAGCGACTTAAGTCAAAGTTACAGTGCATGAAGGTAAAAGTACACGGGTTCCCCCGACGTTGTGTTCTAAATGCGGTATTTTGAAGTCGAGTCGAAGTAGAACGAAGTTAAGTAAAGTTAGTAGAGTTTGTCGAGAACCGGCTTCTTCGGCTCGGCTCACTAAAAGGAACCTAAACGGCTCTTCAGGTTGTTTTTGCTTCCTTAATCCCAACATGACCAAATATTATGTAAAATTATGCACAAAATGACTTAAAGGAAGGGGGGAGTAGAACAAAAAAGAAAAAAATACCAAAATTAAAAAGTAGTGAAACGCTGAGAAAAAAAGAAACAAAAGGAAGAGAAAAAAGAAGGAAAAATTTAGAAAAAAGCCAGAAGAAAAGTAAATGGAGAACAAAAAGAAAAAAGTAACAGCTCGGAAAAAATAAACGCAAAGAGATTTTTTTAAAGGAATTTTAAAAAAAGTAGAAAAAAAACACGGAAAAAAGAAGAAAAAGTTTGTGTTGCATTCAAATAATTTCCAATTATATCAAGTGAATCTTGTTGCCTACATTGTACTTCCACCAAAAAAAGTAATTATATACAGTTGTACATCGTGCAACCGACTAAATAAGCCCCCAAAAATGTTAGTATTATGCGACAAAAGATACCAGGAAAAAAAAGAAATGGAAATCTTGTGAAAAAATTGTTGTAAAAACAAACGACGTTTGTCGGCCGTACAACCTTTGCAATAGTACATGAGTCAATTCATTCAAAAGAGAAAAATAATTTAGCATTGCCGGAAACTCAGCAAAATGTAACTTGATGTCAAGTTGCCACACTTGGGATTGCTGTTGCTCACTGTTGTTTCAAGCGTTGCTCACCGACTTTGTGTGAACGCTCAGACCCGTGGAAAATTACAGGGAACATTGCCCAGGTGTCTTTTTAAAATCATTTATGCTTCAGCGTAAAAGCTAATGGTAAGCGGGGCTTTTCTATACGGTGTTACGCAGTTGGCAGTGCCAGCTCCAAGGATGACGATTCGCCTCGAGACAAGGTCCAGAAGACAACAAAGGACTTCTCGGACTTCTGTGTAAAAAACGTCAAACAGGCCGCTTTTGGGCGACGTGAAATCGGTGTTGCAGAGCAAGGTGAGGAGAAGACATTTCACACTGACCTCAATAAGCATTCAAACACTTGCTCACTCATTTACTTCAAAATCTAATAATTAACCCCATCCCAGCACCAACACAGTCGCTCACTTACACACAGTCTCACTGACAGCCTCACAAATGACTCATTTGCATGCTGACTGTTGTACAATGATTTCTCAATGCTTCAGAGATGCCAGCATTGATGCTTCTGAGGACGAAAGTTGGAGGGGATAAACCTCTAGCTGGAGCCAAGGTTGCCTGCTGCACGCACATCACTGCTCAGACAGCGGTAGGAAGCTGCTTCACTTTCCACTTCTGCTAAGTTTAAAGTTTCTTTCTCCTTAAGATAAGGAAAAATTGCATCAGTGGATTTTGAACCTGCAAGGAGAACAGGCATAGAAGCCATACCAACTGTCACGGTTGCCATGGCGCCCAATTGGCCCGGCCCGTGTGGCGCCAGCTGCAGGTTGGCTTCCCCACTATTTAAACCCTGTCCTGTCAATCCCCTGTTGTCAGTAAATCTGCGAATCTCTGTTTTTACACAGTGATAGATAGATAGATAGATAGATAGATAGATAGATAGATCGATAGATCGATAGATACTTTATTCATCCCCGCAGGGAAATTCACATTTCCAGCAGCATCCCTGCGCTGAGAACAATACAATAATAAAGCAAAAAGAATACAATATACAAATACCCAATGTGACGTGCTAATACCCACTGTAGCGTGTTATATAGAGTATCTAGATAGTGCTACACAGAATACATATTGCAATAAAATTCGGTAGTATGCAATGTAGGGGGTGTGGTTTAATGTGGGCCTTTACTCCGCCGGGTGGAGTTAAAGAGCCTCATGGCATGAGGAAGAAAAGATCTCTTTAGTCTGTCCGTGGTACAAGACAGTGACAGCAGTCTGTCGCTGAAGCTGCTTTTCTGTCTGGATATAATGCTATGTAGTGGATGTGATGAATTGTCCATGATTGACCGCAGCTTTTTCAGTGCGAAGGATTTTATACATTTGACTATAAGGAATTTTATACGATCAGATACAAATTACATTTAAATGCATAAGATATTCACTGGCTGAGCTGTGGGGCGAGGTTAATGCAACCTTGTGAAGAATGATGTTTCCAGAAACAACGGGAACTGGGACATGGGCTGATAAGATAATCAGCACATCCGACGACGCAGGGGGGCCCTGATGACGGGGGACGGCAGGCGATGTTTGGAGAACAAAGCCCTGATGACGTGGAAACGCTCGGGGATGTTTTGACCATTTCAGACATCGAGGCGAGGGGGCGTTCCCGGCCCGCCCATGGGAGGAGCCGGCACACCAGCTGGCGGAGAGACGTGGGTCGAGAGAAGAACTTGACAAGATCGAGGGAGAACGAAAAAGATGCTCGACGAAGACTCGAGCGACACTGATTCGGCTAATTCGATGGAGTTCACTTAGTTAATTTATTTAAGAAATTAAATCTGCCCCCGTGTGGAAATGACGGTCTCTTGTCCGTCTTTTCACAAAAAGAAACGAGCACGCATTGTTGGGACAGAATGTATGTTGTGTTTGGTTAATGGAGTCAGATTACTAATTCGAACAATTTGGTAAACGATACATTTTGATATTTAATTCCCAACATTATGTATGCGAGCATTTCGGGAGCAATTGTGAGATCCAATCCTGAAATATGGCCCAGATCTAACCCCAGACACACATGTGTGTTTTCAAGGTTCTTATAGAGACCCTGGCAGTGTTGGGGGCACAGTGCCGTTGGTCTGCTTGCAATATCTTCTCCACCCAAAACAACGTAGCTGCGGCCCTGGCCGAAGGAGGTAAACCGGGCATGCTGTGACCAGTGTTCCCTCTAAGCTGCGCGCGTGCGCAATTGCGCACTGCTCGCACATTCTGGAAATCTAGCCACAAAAATGAAGGCTCAAAATTACTAATTAAGAAGCGACTTAAGTCAAAGTTACAGTTCATGAAGGTAAAAATACACGGGTTCCCTGATGTTGTGTCCTAAATGCGGTATTTTGAAGTCGAGTCGAAGTAGAACGAAGTTGAGTAAAGTTAGTAGAGTTTGTCGAGAACAGGGTTCTTCGGCTCAGCTCACTTAAAGGAACCGGCTCTTTCGGGTCTTAAACGGCTCTTCGGGTTGTTTTTGCTACTTTAATCCCAACATGACCAAATATTATGTAAAATTATGCACAAAATGACTTAAAGGAAGGGGGGAATAGAACAAAAAAGAAAAAAAATACCAAAATGAAAAAATAGTGAAAAGCTGAGAAAAAGAGAAACAAAAGGAAGAGAAAAAAGAAGGAACAATTTAGAAAAAAAGCCAGAAGAAAAGAAAAGTAAATAGAGAACAAAAAGAAAAGAGTAACAGCTCCAAAAAAATAAACACAATGAGATTTTTTTTTAAAAGAATTAAAAAAAAAGTAGAAAAAAAACACGGAAAAAATAAGCAAAAGTTTGTGTTGCATTCAAATCATTTCCAATTATATCAAGTGAATCTTGTTGCTAACATTGTACTTCCACTAAAAAATGTGATTAAGTACAGTTCTGTATCTTACAACCGACTAAAAAATGTCAGGTTTTCAATGTAAATCTCTTGAATTTCTGTCTCAAGGTAATTAGCTTGTTTTTATATTACTAAATATAAAAACAATGTTTCTCATACACAAACACACATGAAGTAACGTTTCAATAATCAGTCTAATTGCATCTCGTTTATTCTGAAATGCTCATGTGAACTTTCTCCCTGAAGTATGGTAAATTACGCCCACGTTGTGGGCGGCGTCTCTTTCCCTTGTAACAACATCACATTAAGGACGTGAGGAAATCTGCTCTTGGTATGATTCGATTTTAACTATAGATATATATGTATTTTATTTGGGTAAATATGGCCACGAAATAGTCTTAATAATGATTGACTTTAGCAATAAGCCCCCCAAAATGTTAATATTATGCGAGAAAATATATCAGGAAATAAAAAAAATGGATATCTTGTGAAAGAATTGTAAGGCCGTACAACCTTTGCAATAATACATGAGTCAAATCATTCAAAAGGGAAAAATAATTTTGTATTCCTGGAAACTCAGCAAAATGTAACTTGATATCAAGTTTTGGACATGTTTGATAATTAATTATCTTGCCACACTTGGGATTATGGTTGCTCACTGTTGTTTCAAGCGTTGCTACCCGACTTTGTGTGAACGCTCAGACCCGTAAGGAAAATTAGAGGGAACATCGGCCGTGACTTTTCTTTTTGTTTCCAAACCTTTTGCCTTATGCTGATATTTACCATATTGGTCACTCAGGTACCTCTGTGTTTGCATGGAGAGGGGAGTCAGAGGACGACTTCTGGTGGTGCATCGACCGCTGTGTTGCTGCTGATATTTGGGAACCCAATGTGGTACAGTACAAAAATTGTCATGAACTTCCTAGAATTGTTGAAAAGGAGGGACCCAACCTCAGACAAGAAATCCCAACCTGTTCCAAATAGTCATACCTAAGACTTATAACATTGGTAAAATGGCGGCGCCCTCTGTTGGCTGCGGCTGCATCGGCTCGCTACAACGGGTCAGGTGTATCGACATTTCGTTCTTACAAAGAATGACAATACAAAGGAAATTATTATTATTATTATAATTATATATTTAATATTTAGTCTTAAGAGTGTATATCTAGGTCTACTATTGTTTTTTTTTTCATTTTGGGGATCTAATAATGCTTTTTTTTATATTCGCTATAGTGAACTTAGAAAAATCGGAATCAGGATGAAATATTCATTAAAAAAGATGTCCTAAATAGGTAGTATTTTTTAGAATGATTGTTATTATTATTAATAGCAGCAGTAGTAGCGGAATTATTATTTTTATCATTATTATTATTAGTAGTATTATTATTATGATTATTATTATTATTATTAGTAGTAGTAGTAGTAGTAGAAGTATTAATTTATCTATCATATATATCATTATCATTGTTAGTATTATTAATAATATTGAGCATTTCTTTACTTTTAAATGAAAAATTGCCTTTAGCCTACCACATTTTAGCATTCTTACTGTACCCTATTTGAACCCCATTACCGGTATATTCAAATGTAACTAGTTAAACTTCGATTGACTTATTTCTACCTTTATATATTTAAAATTTAGTCATTATTACTCAAATTTACGTTTTAAAATTGTGTTCGCATTTTTCTCTATTCGAAAATCTTAGATTAAGAATAAACATAGTAAACAATTATTTTTCTTTTAGTCGTGGTCTAAAATACTAAAAGACTTGTTTTTTGCATCCAAAATGTAATATGGTATGATATGAATGAATAATCACACAATAATTACACAGAACGTTACGTGTCGTACAGGAAAATATATATTATGTCATCTGTGAGTAACCGCAAGTCAGGATGGCCGAGCGGTCTAAGGCGCTGCGTTCAGGTCGCAGTCTCCCCTGGAGGCGTGGGTTCGAATCCCACTTCTGACATTAACTTTTGGTGCCTAACATGACGCACTCATTTAAGTGCAGCCTCAAGTAAATTTTTACGCAACATCGAAGGCATCTTAAACTAAAGGAGGTAAATATACATTTTGTTTCCCTCAGCCCTCAGTGTCTAGAAAATAGATTAAACAAAAAACCATTATGCAAGGACACACTACATCAGGAGTCAGGAACCTGTTTGACCCAAAGAGCCATAAAAGCAAAAAATATTTTAGAAGTTGAGAGAGCCATATCATATATTTTCAGACAAAACTGAAAAAAAAAACTGCCAAACACGCTCTCTAGACAAAAGCTAATTCTTCAGCCCATTTTATTTCACTGTGTGTCATTTGATGATTTCATCAAATGTATGAAATGATAATAAAGCCAAATCCTGTGTCCCAGATCAATGTAAATATGCCATTTACAATATGTCTTCCACCTTAAGTTAAGAGTGTTGAGGCAATTTTTTTCCATGAAATTTGTCCTTAATAACGGTTTCAAAACAAGGTGCATGCAAAGTTCTTTTGTAAAAATGTCACAAATGACTGCAAACGATAAGCATATCGTCATATTCACTTTGGGTGTAGACTGCACTGAGCGAGAGAGAGAGAAGGAAGTGCCTTGACTATCAATATTATTATTAGATTATTATTATATTAATATATTGAATAATATAATAATACAATATAATATAATATCATATTATTAATAATTATAATTATATTATTATTATTATTATAACATTAATAATAATAATAATAATAATAATTTCCTTGTATTGTCATTCTGTGTAACAATGTACACAGAACGAAATGTCGATTGCACCTGACCCGTTGTAGCGAGCCGATGCAGCCGCAGCCAACAGAGGGCGCCGCCGACCACTTTTTAAGTCTTAGGAATGACTCGGCCGGAGCGCGAACCACCGACCTCCCAGTCTCAAAGCGGGCGCCTTACCATCTAGGCTACTGAGCTGGTATAATAATATATATTAATTTATCATTATTATTATTAATATTATTATAATATAATATAAGAATATAGATTATAATAATATAATATATTGAAGTCGCTGTGTTCAGGGATCCGCCCACTTGTACTGCTCACCCAATCAAAGTCTTTCGCCAGCGTTTTGATTTATCAGTTTAAATGGTTTCTTATCAAACGTCTGCATCAAGTTGTTTCGGCTTTATATGGACCAAAATCGGGACGAAATCACTTGACTTTGGAACGCCACAGAGAGATGTGCAATAGTTACATTTTATTTCGGAGCCATATATACTCATGAAAATAGCCATATATGGCTCCCGAGCCATAGGTTCCCTACCCCTGCGCTACACTAAGACAGACATGAAGACAGTAGGACACGTAAATAGAAATTGCACACATAAATCATGAAGTGCATAGTGATACCTTGTAAACAAAAAGTTCTGTGTTGTAAAGCAAATGCATTTTCACACCCTGTTTGAGGTGAGAATATCTGCTTTTGTTCCTTTTTGGTTTCTATATGGTCTTTATTCCTTGCTGTAGTTTTATTTTTTCTTGCGATGTTGGCTGGTTTGGAAAGAAACTGGTGTACACCTACAGTCCGTGGCCAGGAGAGGGCGCTGAACCCTGCTTTCCTGGCCCAATCGTTCATGTGCTGGTCTCTAAAATCTGCAATAATTTACTGCATCGGGTTCATGTTTTTACCTGGACAACTAAAGTAAATGTTTGACTCAATGCACATGATTGTGCAATGAGTAAGGCTAGCTTATTTTGGTCCTAAAGTGTTAGATAGATAGATAGATAGATAGATAGATAGATAGATAGATAGATAGATAGATAGATAGATAGATAGATAGATAGATAGATAGATAGATAGATAGATAGATGGATAGTCAAGTTACATAATAAATGTGACTTGACTTGACTATGGGGACGGCATCAATCATAAGCTAAAAAGTGTGTCTTAAATGTAGATTTAAGCAATTACGCTCAGGTTGTGGATCTAATCTCAGAGAGCAGAGTTTTCCACAGTGCCGGGGCCCGGATGGAAAACACTCTCGAACCTGAAAATTTCTTCTTGGCTCTTGCAGTCACAAGTAGACCCGCATTTTCCGAGCGAAGGCTCCGTGCAAATCAGAAAGATAAGAGGGGGGCAAGTTCTTGCAAGCGGACAGGGAGCCTGAGCAAGTTAGGTAAACTGAGAGTGTTATGATCAAACTTCGTTGTTCCAGTCAAAATTTTGCACAGTTCTGTCACGAACTCCAACTTCCTCCCATTTACCCTTCATTTTTCTGTTTTCAATACATATGGCCTTTAGTTGTTTGTCTACACACCCACATGTTTTCCTTGGCCTACCAGTACACTTAACTTTAACAACCTTCCCAAGCTGTTTGCACTTGGTCCAAATCTTCAATACAGCTGACTGTAAACAGCCCACATCTTTGGCAACCATACAAGTAGAGTCATCTTCCTCAAGAAGTTTGACGATCCTGTCTTTGATCTCAAGATACATCTCTGTTATTGGAGCCATGATTTTTGCCAATCCACTTAGTCCAGGAGCCCTACAAGGTGTGATAACTGCACTGTTTTAAACTGCTGACTAACAAACAAACTTAATTTAAGCCAGGTGCCCAATTGAGGAAAGAAAATTGACCGGGTGTGTCCTTGTTTTCTACTCTAAATGCACGGATTCCATTTTTTTTCCTTCAGAATCCAGTGATTCCATATTTATTTCCTTGCAATTACCATAAATTCCGGACTATAGAGCGCACCTGATTATAAGCCGCACCCACCACATTTTGAGAGGAGAGCCGATTTTGTACATACACAAGCCGCACCTGTATATAAGCCGCATGCGCCCACATTTAAACATGTAAAACACAAACACAAAATTAACCCAAACCCGACTTAAGGGCCCGGTCACACAGCCGTTTGCGGCTGAATCACGGCCAGAAATTTCTGCCTGTGAGGCGGACGCTATTGGACGCTTTGAGATCGCCATACAGACGAGATACAGCGGTGCTTAACTTTACGATTGTTTCATGTTTGTCATCTAAGTTTTATCTACAAAATAAAATGTCTGAGTGAGAGCTTGCCCAAGACTCGTGATTCCATCCTTTTTGCTAGGGGTTGTACAAAAAAAAAAGCAAAGGTTTTACCACATTAGCAATAGCTTTCTTAGCTTTCTCTTTTGTGGCCAGATTTTAGACGATGGCGGCGACCTAACCCACTGGATCTACAAGAAATACCCAGACTTGTTCAAGAACATACGAGGCATAGTGGAAGAAAGCGTCACAGGAGTTTATCGGTCAGTTGAAGACAGATTCAGCAAGTCATTGCAATCCTAGAATTGAACTACCGTATTTTCCGCACTATAAGGCGCACCCGGTTATAGTGCGCACCCCCAAAAAATAGTTTTTGGTCCTATATCTTCCATAGATAAGGCGCACCGGATTATAATGCTTCGTTCCAAATATCATTCGGAAGGTTAAAGTCTTGGGATTCAAGAAATGCCAAGCATTCCTTAGTTTCTATTTTCTTTTTCGCTCGCAACTTTACTGTGCATATGACAAAAACACTTGGAATTGAGTTTAATTAAAAAAAAGTCCCATCAAAGAAACATCGACATCACTCTGAAACAAGATACTGGGAAAATATATAGCCGGAGTAGCTCACTGAAGTCGTTGCGTTCAATAATAATGTGCAACCATGGTCCTCTTATATCCGTGAGTGTAGTAAATCCAGGAGATTAAAATATTTACAAATACAGAATGGTAAAACATGTTTTCTTTATGCCGTAGACAACCAGACTTGCTATTCACATTCATCTTTTTCGGCCAATTGCAGGCTTTGTTTTGCCCCTTAGCCTATACGAGCCTGTAAATGATAAAAAGGATCCGCCTCCTCTACCTCCGAATAACTTTAGCCAATAGTGATCGATTCAAATGGTGATTGACACAATGGTTAGCCAATGAAACGCCGGTATATAAACCCCAGCATAGACCGCGGACTACTCGCGTTCGGGGGAAAATCTAGTCGGCGGCTGCTTGGATTAGTTGCAAGACTTTGCGACTTAATATTGATCCATAAATAAGGCGCACTGTATTATAAGGCGCATGGTCAGCTTTTGAAAAAAATAAGGGCTTTTAGGTGCGCCTTATAGTGCGGAAAATACGGTATATACATAAGTTCTCATAATCGAGGACGCCTTTAGTCCAAAAGAGAATCTTTATTTAGTTTGTCGTTTGGCTTCATTTGACTTCAGCCTGTACCAGCTGTCTAAGGCTGGGAAGTTGTGTGTTCCTGCCATGAATGTCAACGACTCAGTGACCAAGCAGAAATTTGACAACCTCTACTGCTGCAAGGAGTCCATATTGCATGGGTGAGCGCTCATATTACGAAAAATGAGTTTTCCCATTTTCATCAACCAGTGACTGGTTTTGCACCTTCAGGTTAAAGCGGACAACGGACATCATGTTTGGTGGCAAGCAGGTGCTTGTGTGCGGATATGGGGAGGTCAGTAAACCAGATCGTTGGTCAGTGTTTGTTTACAAGTCATTTAGGCACATTTTCGTGTTCTTCTCTGCCGTTTCGCCGATGTAGCATCTTTAGCTTCACACACTTCCCCGAGCGACAACCTCGCTTCTGTTTTCGGTTCCTACGCCGTCTCCGTCGCTTCGTAAGTGGGGTGGCCGACCACGGAGATCCCGGATCTCTATGTATCTCGTTCGGGTGTCAGGTACCAGGAATGGAGACGGGAACCCAATTGCGTTAATTTCTTAGTTTAGAATAGAATAGAATAGAATATGCCTTTATTTTCATTGTTACAACATGGGATGTTGGGGGACAAACAGAGTTGGTGGATACAACCGGAATGTTTGATGTTTGATCTTACATTACAATTACAATTACATTACAGTTTAATTTGAAAAGAGATGTAAGTTGGCACCCACGATCCAGTGATCGCTGATTGTGGGGAGCAGGTCGCTCGTGACGCGGAAGTGGCACTTCTCTTAGCGGGAGCTGAAGGTTTGCAGCGATCGGACCGACGGCAGTCCCGTGACAGGTCGGCAGAATCAATACGTCTTAGCGGGCAGGTCGATGGCCAGGGCAGGAGAGTAGCTCGTAAACGCGGGGCAGAAACAGGTCGGAACCGAAGGCAGGAATCAAAACAGAGAGTAGTCTTTGGTACTTGCTAATCTGGCGAAACACACAGGAACACAGGAGTACGATTGGACGTCCTTGTCTGGACGCTGACCGCTTAAGAAGTGAACATCAGCAAATCAGAGAAACAATTGCCACAGGTGTCTTCACTTCGGCAATCATGATATCGGGATATCAAATGTGGTATAAAAAGTGCCCGAAAAGTCGAAATTTAGACGCACACCCAATTGAATAAGTTCCTCCCGACTATAAGTGTTATTGGTCATGCATGTGTCCAGAAAAGAAAGCAAAAGACAAGAGAACAGTAATAAATAGAAGATTAGCTGGAGAGCTATTAGCCGCAGCATCCATGCGCGCCGCCAAGTTGTTTTGCCAACTTCTTGTGGAAATATGAACAAAATTAACACAAAAGAAGGACATTTTAGCTAGCAATGTAGGCAGATGCTAAGAACACCACCAAATCAGGGAGGCGCACAAACAAATGGGATGCCACCACCTTGGATTTAATATGATCAGCGATTGAAGTGAATCCAGTAATCTCTCGCTGTATCATGGTTTACATTTGGAGGTTTTCATACTTCATTGATTTTCACTGTGCATTGTTTTCTGCAGCAGACAACACAAAGCAAATGCTATCATGGCGGCATGTTGCCAAGGGCTGTTTGTGGGCCTGACTGTCTGTGTGCATGACCGTGGTAAGCTGGTGTATGCTGTCAAACATCCGGGTGGGCCCACAAGTCATTGTGTCAACTACCAAAAACAAACTGTAAAGCATGGCGAGAGCTAGCTTTTTATCTGCTCGTTACATCAAAAATAAATTCATCAATTAAATCGGACTCTGAGTAAGTCAGAAGAGTGCAAAGAAATGCTTATTAATGTTATATAATACTGATATCCAAAAAATATTTAAATGTTTTACTTTGTGGTTTTAGAATACAACCATGAAAGTTATAATATTATTATTAAAGCTTTGAAAACTCTCTCGGTGTATCGTCTTTCTTTGTAAATATGTGTAACCATGTATAATATGTATTTGCAACTGTATATTTTTGTAATGTATTTATTTTAGAAACTTATTCTGATATTTTGTACGAGCAAATGAGAAAGAAGGGGCGGGGCAAACGCAGGCGGACGGGAAGTGGAGTAAAGGTGAGACGTGTTTGTGGACGCGGCCGACAATAGTGGATATATATTTTTCCAACTCTTACCTTTGGAAGTGTACACTTTTTTCCTTGGATTACTTTTAACGGGCACCCGAACTCTGCAAGTCTGCATTGAATCTTGAGTACCGGTATCATTTTCCGCTCATTTTGCCGGCTGTGTACTTTGGATTGCATCGGGTATGGGTTAATTTCGTGTTTGTATTGCGTTTTTTCAATGTGGGCGCATGCGGCTAATGTACAGGTGCGGCTTGTGTATGTACAAAATCGGTTTTCCTCCCGAAATGTGGTGGGTGCGGCTTATAATCAGGTGCGCTCTCTAGTTCGTAATTTACGGTATATTTGATTTGCGGGGCAGCACGGCGGCGCAGTGGTTAGCGCGTGTGCGGCACAGTTCTAAGGTCTTGGGAACCTCCTGTGTGGGTTCAAATCCAGCTACCGGACTTCCTGTGCAGAGTTTGTATGTTCTCCCCGTACTTGCGAGTGTTTCCTCCAGGCACTCTGGTTTCCTCCCACATTCCAAAGACATGCATTTCAGGTGGATTGGCCGGTCCAAATTGTCCCTAGGTGTGAATGAGTGAGCGAGTTGTCTGTCCCTGCGATTGGCTGGCAACCAGTTCAGGGTGTCCCCTGCCCACTGCCCGATGATTGCTGGGATGGGCTCCAGCACCCCCGCGACCCTACTGAGGATAAGCGGTGCAGCTAATGAGATGAGATGAGCTATTTGATTTGCGTCCTAGGTTGGCAAAGGTTGCTGCGCCGCCTTGAAAGCATTATGTGCTGTTGTGTATGTAGCAGAAGTGGACCCCATTTGTGCTTTTCAGGCCTGGTAAGCAAAATTATAAACACGTGCACATTTCCAAATATTTTCAACAAAATAATAAACAATTTCTCCATGTTTCCATAGCATGGACGGCTTCAGAGTGACCCGGCTGAGTGAGGTGGTCCGACAAGTTGACATTGTCATAACTTGCACAGGTAAACGCGTGCATGAATGACCCATAGATGCTGAATTGTTGTGGGTTACAGCTCAATGTGGCCAAACTTATCTAACTATAAATAAACTTGTATGAAACTTACCTTTTGGGATAAAAATGTATCGGATAAACGTCTCAAAATGTCAATTTTAAAGATTTTTTGACATGGATGCTTCATAGTTGCACAGAATCATACAAACAGGCTACTGCACCTGCTATTTTATGTAACCGCGGTAAGCCTAAAAAATATTGGAATCGTATTTTGTCCATGTATATGTAACGGGTGTAATAATAACTTTTGTTTTATTGAAATTCCTGCTGAAATATGTTGTATAGTTTCTGTATAAGTGTCCTGCAATGATGAGTCCAACAGTGCCACCTGCTGGTATGGGGTAAAGTTTGGTTTTGGCTTTTGACATGTGACCGGAAGGCGGGGTTTTTGGCAGTCTACAACGAGCTGCCAACGGTAAGACACGATCAAAAAGTTAATTTTAAACATTAAAACCACAGCTGACAAATCTCTCAACATGCACAGTAATGTGATTGATGTTGTCAAGCTGTTTGGATTTATTTTCGTTTTGTTTCTGTCGCCTTTTATGTTAGTTTTGCCGGACGTTGCATGTTGTGCTAAAAGGCTAATTCCCCTTATAGAGATCAAACAGATCAATGCCAGCAGAGAAGCTTACCATGTGTTGTGACTCATTAATTTGCAGCAACTATATATATATATAAAACTATATATATATACCTATATGCAGGATATATTATACATATTTGTCACGGACCAGGACAGGAAACAGGTATGGAGAACCCAATCGCGTAACGTACTCACAGTTTATTAGGGAGAGGAGGAATGCGCGCACACTCGATCCGGGGATCGATGGTCGCGGAAGTGGATTGAAATCCGAACAAAAGAGTTGTCAAAATCTAACAGATCATGCCAAAAATAAAACAGGATCAAACACAGGCAAATTCACAGAACTAGGCATTTCACACAGAGTTTAACCGGAGTCTTGCAGACGCTCTGACAATTAACGGCTCAAAGGACCGCGTTCAAGTACTCCCAGTGAGTAATCCGTCAACACGTTTCAGCCGGTGTCCATGAGCGGGGCCAATTGGGCGCCGTGGCAACCGTGACAGAACCTGGCGCCACACGGCTGAGACTAATTGGGCGCCATGGCAACTGTGACAATAATTCAAATTTGGCTCATATTTTATATTTCAGCATTTAACCAGTCACATTTTAGTTATCTTTTGTTGCTAGGCTCAGATATCTACCAGGACGCCTTCCAAAAAAACTCTGAAGGCCCTAAGCAATAACATCTGCTTTCGGTAAAGCTTTTGGTTTAGCCAATCGGATTTCGAGTTGCAACATCAAGGCCTTCTCCAGGCATAAGCAAACATATGCTTGGGGGCATCAAAGTTTAAAATCTCTCATTTTACTAAATCATTTTTTAACTCTTAAGTTATCTTTGGAAATTTTGATACCAAGCAACTTTAATGTCAAGCATCTCATAATCTCTGAAAAATGCACAACAAAATGTTAATTACAAATCTTAACTTTTCAGTGCAACAACAAATAAACAAAAAAACACATGAATGTAAAACACATCCTCCCTGAAAAACAGGTTTTATCTTCTTTTGCAAATATTTTGTGTAAGAACCTTTAGACCAAGCCACACAATACAATATAGACAGACAGACAGACAGACAGACAGATACATAGACAGGGTTGGGTAGGGTTACTTTAACTGAATTACTTTCAATTACTTTTGAATTACTCCGATAGCAAATATGCTAATAAAAGACAAAAGAAACTAAATATGAATAAAATGATGACTCACAACACATGGTAAGCTTTCTCTCCTGGCTTTGATCTCTTTAACATAAAATGCGACAGAAACAAAATGAAAATAAATCCAAACAGCTTGCCAACATCATTTTTGCCCTTCCATGTATTCCGTTACTCCCCAAGCCTGCACAAAATTTAGCAATTTTATTCATATTTAGTTTCTTTTGTCTTGTATTAGCATATTTGGTATTGGAGTAATCCAAAAGTCATTGAAAGTAATCCAGGTAAAGTAACCCTACCCAACCCTGTAGATAGCTTAAGAAGCTTCAAACTGAATGGTGATATTTCTTCATACAGACTTAAGACACCACAAATTAATGTCAAAATAGGCCAATACAATTTTTGTCTTATTTCAGAGTTTTTTTGTCGAAGATGTCGATAATTTTCCCCTGTAGGTAACAATAACGTGGTAACCAGGGAGCATCTGGACGAAATGAAGAACGGCTGCATTGTCTGCAATATGGGACACTCCAACACAGAGATTGATGTGGTATGAACATTTGATTGCAACAGTGGACAAAAATATTTTCCTGCTTCGTGTGAAGCTCAAGACGTTTTTTGGTGACGTCCATACGGTGTTCTACAGGTTTCAATTTTGGGGCCCCTGGTGATTGAGAAACCAGTCTGATTGATATATCACAGGTCCATACCTGTCAACCTGTACGGTTTTGCCGTACAAAGTACGTTTCTTATGCATTTTAAGACGTGTATGACGTACGAGAAAATCTGTTCGGAAAAATTTGTCAATTATGGGTAACTATCACGAAACGGCAAATCAATCAAGTCAAACGAGTTCGCCGCGGTAGCCTCTATCTCTGTATCGTTTTTTTTTCGTTGCAAACAAAGCGAGCGGTTTGATGCTACTGTGTGCATGCGTCTGGGGATTTCCCATCATGCATCATTCCGTGGTAGTTGTGTAGTGAAAGGAAGTCCGTCTCTTTTTAGAGAACCGGCTTTTTCGGCTCAACTCATCAAAGAGAGCCGGCTCACAAACGGCTCACTTGCTTTGATGCATTATATTACGAATTATGATGTTGTATAAAGAAGTTAAGAAAAAAAAGTAGTATAAAAGGAGAAAAGGAAAAAAGACAGGT
This sequence comes from Urocampus carinirostris, assembly GCF_059441175.1. NCBI lineage: Eukaryota > Metazoa > Chordata > Actinopteri > Syngnathiformes > Syngnathidae > Urocampus > Urocampus carinirostris. The sequence continues at coordinate 4,411,522 of NC_142355.1, forward strand.
TTGTGGTTATCCCTTTAATCAGTATATTACCAACAATAATTTAAGAAAATGATATCAAAATTTGAAAAAGAAAATGAATTATTCTATATAATTATATTTGCATGTATTTTTTCCTTCTTGTCACGGGACCGGACCAGATCGGAGGCAGGAGGCAGGAAGGGTGAACTCATTCGCGTTAACGATCAGTTACTTTTATTAAGGAAATAAAAGTCGTCCAACACTCAGGGACAAAAACAAAAACAAGCTTACAGGCAAACAGGAACTCAGACTAGGAATACTCACAAGACAGGCTTTTACTCAGAACGGGCAAGTACAGGTTTCCTCAAGTCAAACAGAACAGAATAATGCAAAGTAATGCATTGAACCCGCAACCGGCAATCCACAAAACCCGCCCTTAAGAAGCACACACGCAAATTAGAAAATCTGCTACAGCCGGTGCCAAGGGGGCGGGGCCAGCAGGTCGCCACGGCAGCCATGCTGGACATGACACTTCTACAGTGAACGTCCAAGCTACTTTGAACTTTTTTTATAATAAACCTCATTCATGTCGAGCAACTCAGTATCTGACAACAAAATGTTAATTAACAATATATATAATATTAGGAAACACATGTACAATATACCATGTTAAACGACATAAATAAACACGTTTGAAAAAAAATATGGTGTAAGATTATTTTGTATTTTGAAAGGGAAAATACGACAGTTTGTAAGAGCATGGAGCCCTGGAGTAATTTGACATTGTAGGAAAAAATGATTGTCTTTTTTAGGCGAGTCTGCACACTGCAGAACTTCGTTGGGAGCATGTAAGGGCGCACGTGGACCACATCGTATGGCCAGACGGAAGGAGAATCGTCCTCCTAGCCAAGGTGATGGCACTCCTGGCAACATCTGAATCATAATATGCACTTTCTAACGCTTCAAAGCGAGATACAGTAATCCCTTCGGTTATCGCTTGTTCACTGCTTCAAGGATTTTGATTTGGATTGTCTTCATTGTCATTGATATAAATGTTACCGCGGTGTACCCGTCCCACCAGAGATCCACATTCACGCTGGACTGGATGATGAGGTTTTTATTACCGTTGCTGCAAATGAATGAGTCACAACACGTGGTAAGCCTCTCTGCTGGCTTTGATCTCTTTGATCTCGTTGGCAGCTCGTTGTAGACTGCCAAAAACATATTAAAGAGCTTTCTTTTCAGTTTACATAAAATACATATTAGAATATCAACTATACCAATACATGTTTACATCCATTTTAATAAGATACTTTTAACAAGAGATCGTGTAGTGTTTTTTTAACGTTTACAATGAATTCAACATATTTTTCTTTAGCCCGAATTTCAACCAACATCAACCTTTTTATGTATATGAGAAAATAGAAATAATAACAATAATGAGTATAAAAACGGGTACAATTTACCTGCAAATGAATGGGTCGCAACACAACACGTGGTAAGCTTCTCTGCTGGCTTTGATCTCTACAAGGGGAATTAGCACTTTAGCACAACATTCAACGTCCGGAAAAACTAACATAAAAGGCGACAGAAACAAAACGAAAATAAATCCAAACAGCTTGCCAACATCAATCACAATTCCTGTGCATTTTGAAAGATTTGTCAGCTGTGGTTTTAATGTCTTTTTGCGGAACACCAAAAGATCGTGTCGTACCGTTGGCAGCCTGTTTTAGACTGCCAAAAACCCGTTACATAAATGCATCATGGATTTGTGTCCTAAAGCAGACAGGAGACAGCAAATGCTATCACTGTCACAAGCCAGAAACGGAGACAGGACCCAGTAGCGTTCGTTTACTCAGTTTTATTGATAAAGAGGGAGAGCAGGGCTTTCTTCCACGATCCGACGATCGACAGACAAGGGTAGCGGGTGGCGGGAACGCGAAAGTGGCACTTCCGTGTTGAGCGAGGATAATGGTAGACTGAAGGGATACTGGTCACTAACCGGGACGGGAGAGCAAGGGCGGTATCGAGTTAAGAAAAGAGGTCGGCAACAGGTATTAGGCAGGAGAGAGGGCAAAACAGATCGGTGGTCGGGATGGCAGATGAGGGCAGAAACGGGGCAAAACAGGTCCAGAAACAGGTTGGCAACAGGTTATCAAGCAGGAAAAAACAGGGCAGGAAAATGTCGGACAAAATGAGCTTGCCTATCTGGGAGCATAGGGTCGCAACGATCTGACGGCTTCCTCTTGAAAGCCGGGGATTTAAAGAGAGTCTCTCGGCCAATCAGCTCTCAGGGCTGTTGGTGCCAATTGGGAAATCGGCAATCATGACAATCACGGGGGCAGGTTGTACGTGTGTGTTGGGTGGGCGTAACTGTAATATGCTAGTGTTTCCTGTCGGGCACACAAGTCAGTCTGCCCACCAAAACAAACTGCAAAGGTGACAGACTTTTAGCAGCTCGTTACATTGATAAAGAATTCATCAATTAAAGCCGACTCTAAGGCGAGCGCAAATAAATGGTGTTTACCAGTGGGTGCTCCGTGGATTATTATCAAGTTCGGGTCGGAATTTAGGCAGCATCAGGAGAGAAGGCAATAGCGGTGCTGCATGTGCCGCCTACTGTTACGGCTAGGTTAGGATATAACTAGCCTGTATCACACCAGACCCAAAACCCAGAAAACAGATGACCTGGAGCTACACCTCGTGGGAAACCACATCATTCGGGACGGTTGTACGTAATAATCGTGGAGACCTGGTTTAATCTGAAGATAGCAGATGGTATAAATCGCTTTCTTACACTGAAAAGAGAAGCCCACCAATTTCGTTATATTTGTGTTTAATGACATTAAAAATCATTCATTTACAGTAATTGCAATCCTGTGTTCTGTGTTTGTATTTGTAGATAGTGGTTATTTTTTAACATGTCTCGGCCAAAGCCTCAGTTAGCCTGCCTGATTTTGATGTTGCTTGTTCAAACTGACCAATGATCACGTTTGTATTTTCATTTCAGGGACGTTTGTTGAATTTGAGCTGCTCCGCTGTGGCCCCCATTGTCTTCTCCATTACTGCAACAACACAAGTATGTACCTGCCTTACAGTATTTCTCAGATTCAGATTTAGATTCAGATATACTTTATTGTCATTCTTGTACACGTGTATACAGAACGAAATGTCGATACATCTGACCCGCATAGTTTCCTTGAATGTACAGATATAAATAAAATGTTGTATTGAGTTGGAGTATTGAAGTACTAATAATATACTAAATAATTATGGCTATGTATAGTATTTTACAGTAGCGCAAATAGTGCAAGAGGAGCAGCTAGCCAGATGTGCAAAATAGGCAGTCAGGTAAACAAGTCACTATACAATAACAATAACACTGGAGTACGATAGTGCAGAGGAGAACAGATCTGCAAAGGAGTGGCTAGGTATAAGAGAACTGCCAGTAGTGCAAAAAAAACCCAAAAACCTATCATGCTAGTTTCTAATTTTTTGATCATTTGTAAACTTAAAGTGCCATCGATATGACACCAAGCTAAACCAGCAAAGAATCACTATGACCAAAGGGGACGTGTTATTGAAGTTTTCTAATAACAGAATATTCTGGGCACAAATGAGCTACATGATAATGGCTTGCAGGATTCACGAGTGCCCCGTCAAAATGTCTGACAATTACTTTTATACTAGTAAGGTAGTCCCGATGAGAGCAAAACTAATAGAGTGGAATTTTCCAATTCAAAGAGTTGGAAACGGTTCTAACAGGAAATTGATATAAAAAGCCAAAGCCTTGTCCGTCCACAAAATAAAACGCACCTGAAACATCATGAAGAAGTGTTACAACTGTGACCTAATAAATCAAATTCTTCATGACTGAATAAATACACTTATAAATGAGGTGGCACGGCGGCTGACTGGTTAGCACGTCCGCGGCACAGTTCTGAGGTCATGGGATCAAATCCAGCAACCAACTGTGCAGAGTTTGTATGTTCTCCCAGTGCTTGTATGGGTTTTCTCCCACATTCCAAAAACATGCATATCAGGTTAATTGGCCGTTTCAAATTGTCCCTAGGTGTGAATGAGCGAGTGAGTAGTCTGTCTCTGTGTGCCCTGCGATGATTGCTGGGTTGGGCTCCAGCACCCCAGCGTCCCTACTGAGGATAAGCTGTGCAGATAATGGATGGATGGATAAATGACTGAAATGCTAAAGAAGTTATGATGAAAAAAATAATACAATCAACCCACCGTGAAACGTGTAAATTCATGAAGTAGCGACGCCCCTTCATAAAAGCCCACAAGGGTCATACTTACCTCTATATTCTGCCTTATTGACTGAGAGTATAAACCTGTAACAAAATAACAACTAAAGATCCACACACATAAACAGAGAACACAGAATTGCAGTTGAATTAATGGTCTTTATTATCATTAAAGAAAAGTACAACAAAATTGGAAGGTTTCTCTCTTTTGCTCTCTCTCTCTCTCTTTTGCATAATGTCTCTCTCTCTATCCGTCTTTTGTTCTCCTTCTTATGATCTCTCTTTCTCTTTTGCTCTATCTCTCTCTCTCTCACTCTCTGTCTCTCTCTTTTTGGCACACTCCCCCCCTCTCTCTCTCTCTCTCTCTCTCTCTCTCTCTCTCTCTTGTGCTCTCTCTATTTTGCTCTCTCTCTCTCTCTCTCTCTTGTGCTCTCTCTATTTTGCTCTCTCTCTCTCTCTCTCTCTCTCTCTCTCTCTCTCTCTCTCTCTCCCCCTCTCTGTCTCTCTTTTTAGCTACTCCCTCTCTCTCTCATGTGCTCTCTCTATTTCTCTCTCTCTCTCTCTCTCTCTCTGTCTCTCTCTCTCTCTCTCTCTCTCTCTCTCTCTCTCTCTCTCTCTCTCTCTCTCTCTCTCTCTCTCTCTCTCTCTCTCTCTCTCTCTCTCTCTCTCTCTCTCTCTTTCTCTTAATCGGAATGGTCTTAATTGTCATATACAAAAGTATAATTCATTTGGAGGGCTTCTCCTTTCAGTTTAAAAAAAGTCTCAAGTTTAAACTTGAGTAATAAAGAGGGAGGAAGGCCTCGATGGATTTTTACTTGAGACATACGAGGCCGGCAGCACGGCGGCGCAGTGGTTAGCGCTTGTGCGGCACAGTTCATGTCATGGGAACCTGTCGTGGGTTCAAATCCAGCTCCAGACTTCCTGTGTGGAGTTCGCGTGTTCTCCCCGTGCTTGCGTGGGTTTCCTCCGGGCACTCCGGTTTCCTCCCACGTTCCAAAAACATGCATTTCAGGTGAATTGGTCGGTCCAAATTGTCCCTAGGTGTGAATGAGCGAATGAGTTGTCTGTCCCTGTGTGCCCTGCGATTGGCTAGCAACCAGTTCAGGGTGTCCCCTGCCCACTGCCCGGAGATGGCTGGGATGGGCTCCAGCCCCCCCGCGACCCTAATGAGGATAAGCGGTACGGCTGATGAGATGAGATGAGACATACGAGGCCCAAAATTCAAGTCAAGTCAAGTTATTCTTATCAGTATAGCCCTTAATCACAACAAGTCTCAAAGGGCTGCACAAGTAATTGAACAGAATATTATTACAGACTATTATTACACCATGCCCTGATCTGAGACCAACATCAGGGCAAGGAAAAACTCAAAAACCTCAACATGAGGAAAATGAAGAAACCTTGAGAAGGGACCGCATATGTGGTAATCCCCCTTTCAGGATGACCAGGCTGCAATGGATGTTGTAATTACAAATAATACACAGATATTGTCATAAAAAAATGGGTTTTTCATATGCTATAGAGTAGAAGGGAGTTTTAAGCTTAGATTTAAAATTTTCCACTGAGGTTTCAGTTCAAATCTCAGGGGGAAGAGCATTCCACAGCACCGGTGTCCGGATGGAGAATGCTCTCGAACCTGCGGAACTCTTCTTGGCTCTTGGGATCACCAGTAGACCGGCGCTTTCAGAACGAAGGCTCCGGACCGGAACATGGGGGAAATCAGATCTGAAAGATATAAGGGAGCAAGTCCATGTATGATTTTGTACAATACTAAGAAAACCTTGAAATCACATCTAAGGCTAACAGGGAGCCAATGCAGGTTAGCTAAAATCAGGGTAATGTGATCAAACTTTCTTGTCTTAGTTAAAAGCCTCGCTGCAGCATTTTGTACTAGCTGAAGACTCTTGATTTTGGACTCCGGGAGACCGGAGAGTAGTGCATTCCAGTAATCGAGACGGGAAGTAACAAACGCGTGAATTATAATCTCTGCATCCGACAGAGACAGTATGGGACGAATTACTGTCTTTTCTTCACGTGTGTTTGAAAGGACAGATCGTGGTCAAATATGACACCTAAATTTTTAACTGTTAAAAATGTTCACAGCAGTTTTTGAGAATAAGTCGCGGCATTTAGATGGACCAATAACTAAAATTTTGGTCTTTTCAGAGTTAGAACGCAAGAAATTGAGTGACATCCACTCTTTTATCTCAGTGAGGCAAGCCTCCAAATTTCCACAATTTAGTGCGGCAGATTCCTCCAACGGAAGATATAGTTGAGTGTCATCTGCATAGCAATGGAAACTGAGATTATATTTGCGGATAATATCACCTCATGGAAGCAGGTTAATGCTGTAAAGAAGGGGGCCAAGTACTGAACCCTGTGGAACGCCACAGGTAACACTAAAGAGCTCAGATGTCATTTTACCATATCTAACACAGTGCGTCCTATCTGAGAGGTAGGATCTGACCTCTACTTGATACCAATGACAATAGACAGGGTTGGGTAAGGTTACTTTAATTGGATTACTTTCAATTACTTTAGGATTACTCCAATACCAAATATGCTAATAAAAGACAAAAGAAACTAAAAATGAATAAAATTACTAAATTTTGTGCAGGCTTGGGGAGTAACGGAATATATGGAACGGCAAAAAAGCTGTTTGGATTTATTTTCATTTTGTTACTGTCGCATTTTATGTTAGTTTTGCCGGAGATCAAAGAGATCAAAGCCAGGAGAGAAAGCTTACCACGTGTTGTGAGTCATAATTGTATTCATATTTGGTTTCTTTTGTCTTTTATTAGCATATTTGGTATTGGAGTAATCCAAGAGTAATTGAAAGTAATCCAGTTAATGTAACCCTACCCAACCCTGACAATAGAGACTGTTCAATTCAAAACCAGCAAAGCAATGAACCAGCAATAAGTAATGTGCAAATTAGCAAGAGTTTACTGTATTGCAACGGCCCCAGAAATGTGTTTGAGGTGAAAATTTTTAAAATTTTGATACAATCCGGACTCTGTTCAGGCTCTGGCCCTCATCGAGATTTACAACGCTCCCAGAGGACGTTACAAACGCGATGTCTACCTCTTGCCTAAAAAGATGGGTGAGTGTTTTTTTCCCCCTACAATAATTTCGGCACAAAGTTGCTTCACTCTGAATGGTGAATGCTTTTTCTAATAGACGAATACGTGGCCAGTCTTCACCTCCCAGGGTTTGATGCTCATCTGACTGAGTTGACGGACGAGCAGGCCAAGTATTTGGGAATCAGCAAGAATGGACCTTTCAAACCTAATTGTTATAGGTCATACACTTGCATGCTACAAATATTGATATATTTTTTTTTGATAGCTCACAAAAACTTCTTTTGATGCAGGTATTGACCTTCCTGGACCACGAAGAGCTCCACTTAAGATCATGTTACCATCTGTAATATTTATGTGAAATTTGCTGTCAACCTGTACGGTTTTGCCGTACAAAGTACGTTTTTTATGCATTTTAAGACGAGTACGACGTACGAGAAAATCTGTAAATGATGGGTACCGTCCGGTACACACCGATTATCACGAAACGGCAAATCAATTAAGTCAAACGAGTTCGCCGCGGTAGCCTCTATCTCGTTACCGTTTTTTTTACCGTTGCAAACAGTGTTCCCTATAAGGTGCGCGCGTGCGCAATTGCGCACTGCTTGCCCATTCTCAGCGCACTTAAGTCAAAGTTACAGTGCATGGAGGTAAAAATACACGGGTTCCCCTGACGTTGTGTCCTAAATGTGGTATTTTGAAGTCAATGTCGAACGAAGTTGAAAAGTAAATTCATTAGAGTTTGTCGAGAACCGGCTTCTTCGGCTCGGCTCACTAAAATGAACCGGCTCTTTCGGGTCCCAAACGGCTCTTCAGATTGTTTTGGCTTCTTTCATCCCTACACGACCGAATATTGTGTAAAATTATGCACAAAATGACTTAAAGGAAAGGGGAATAGAACAAAAAAGAAAACAAAAAACGAAATGAAAAAGTAGTGAAAAGCTGAGAAAAAAGAAAGAAAGGGAAGAGAAAAAAGAAGGAAAAATTCAGAAAAAAAGCCAGAAGAAAAGAAGGAAACAAAGGAAAAAAAGTAAATAGAACAAAAAGAAAAAAGTAACAGCTAAGAAAAAATAAACACAATGAGAATTTTTTTAAAGGAATTTAAAAAAACAAGAAGAAAAGGTTTGTGTTGCATTCAAATAATTTCCAATGATAGCAAGCCAATCTTGTTGCCAACATTGTACTTCCGCTAAAAAATGTGATTAAGTACAGTTTTGTATCTTGCAATCGACTAAATAAGCCTCCAAAAATGTTAATATTATGCGACAAAATATATCAGGAAATAAAAAGAAAGGGATATCTCGTGAAAGAATTGTAAGAACAAGCGACGTTTGCAGGCCGTACAACCTTTGCAATAGTACATGAGTCAATTCATTCAAAAGAGAAAAATGATTTTGCATTGCCGGAAACTCAGCAAAATGTCAAGTTTTGGACATGTTTGATAATTAATTATCTTGCCACACTTGGGGTTGCTGTTGCTCACTGTTGTTTCAAGCGTTGCTCACCGACTTTGTTTGAACGCTCAGACCCCTGGAAAATTAGAGGGAACATTGGTTGCAAACAAAGCGAGCGGTTTGATGCTACTGTGCGCATGCGTCTGCCGCCTGGGGATTTCCCATCATGCATCATTCCGGAAAAAAAAATATGGTGTAAGATTATTTTGTAGTTTGCACGGGCATGGAGCCGTGGAGGTTGACAGGTATGTAAACGCTGGACTATTCACTATAAAGTTAACAATCATGTTATTATAAACAGGTCATTTGTTTGGTATTACTGCAACATGCAAAACAAATGTTTTTCTGTTTAGACATTTCTAGTGATTCAATGATTTTTCAATTAGTGAAATTTTTTATTTATTATTTTGAAGATCAAAAAACCTGACAAAAGTTGAAAGTTTGATAGAGAATAAAAATATGACATAAATGAAATAGAAAACTGGTCATCTTTTTCATGTTAATACCAGTTTGGTTTTCTTTGATAACTTGTATGAATGACAGCAAACAAAATGTCGTTGTCATGAATGTTTTGTATTATGTCATCATTTCTAAGACCAATTATGACACTTCTTCTGTGGTCACAAGTCAGAAACAGAGACAGGACCCAGTAGCGTTTGTTTACTCAGTTTTATTGATAAAGAGGGAGAGCAGGGCTTGCTTCCACGATCCGAGGATCGACGGGCACGGGTAGCAAGGGGGCGGGAACGCGGAAGTGGCACTTCCGTGTCGAGCGAGGATGGTCGAAGATTGGCAGGAGATTCAAGTCGTTAGCCGGGACGGGAGAGCAAGGGCGGTGTCAAGTTCGACACAAGGTCGGCAACAGGAGTCAGGCGGGAAACAGGGCAAAACAGATCGGTGGTCGTGATGGCAGATCAGGGCAGAAACGGGGCAAAACAGGTCCGGAAACAGGTCGGCAACAGGTAATCAGGCAGGAGATTGTCGGACCGAATGAGCTTACCTAGCTGGGAGCAAAGGTTCGCAACGATCTGACGGCGTCTTCTTGAAAGCCGGGGGTTTAAAAAGAGTCTCTTAGCCAATCAGCTCTCAGGGCTGTTGGCGCCAATTGGCAGTCACAGGTGCCTTGAATCGGCAATCATGACATCTGTTTGTCATACACCGTGAACATGATTTTGTTTCGAATTATGTTAAGCAAATACTGTACTGTATTAGTGGATCGAACAGTGTTTGCTGTTTTGGCCAGTGATTCAACATAACTATTTGTTATTAAAAGTCAGGTTTCTATCAAATGAAACTTTCAAATTGAAAAAGAGTGACACTCACTTCAATGATGACTTCAGTCCATTTTCACATCTTTTTGCACCTTTGTCGTTCACAGGCATCTACCGTCACTGTCATAAATGATATTACCTGTGAAAAGTGATGGGTCCCGGGGACTCGCATGCTCAAAAATCTATGGGTCCCGACAGAGATCTATGGGTCCCCAAAATTTAGTGTTATCGAGGTTGAAATTGTAAATCGGCGACAAATATATAATATAAATCTATATATTCATTCAGTTTTAATCATCACAGTTTATTGGTAATACAAATCAGTTATCACTTCAAGATTTTTCAGTTCACAACAATATTGTACATTATCCAAAACAATATTGCTGAAATAATTATATTAATGTCATGGTCGCCGTGGCGACCGGTCTGCCCCGCCCCCTGGGCACCAGCTGAAGCAGATCAGCTAATTGCGTGGCTGCTATTTAAGGTTGGGCTGTGGGTATTGCGGATGTGGGCTCATTACACCTTTTCCGTTCTGTTATGCCCTGTCCTGTTTAGTTTAAGTCGGAGGAAACCTGTACCTGACCATTCTGAGTGTAAGAATGTTTTTGTTCTGTTTTGTCCCGGAGTTTTTGGACAACTTTTATTTTGGTAAATAAAAGTTTTGATCGTCACGCAATTGAGTTGTCCCTTCCTGCCTCCGTTCTGGTCCGGTCTCCACCTCGTGACAATTAATCTATATTTTCATTCAGTTTTGATCATCACAGTTAATTGGTAATACAAAGCAGTTATCACTTCAGATTTTTCAATTCACAATATTGTACATTATACAAAATAATATTGCTAAAATATTGATCTATATATTCATGCAGTTTTAATCATCAGTTAATTGGTAATACAAAGCAGTTATCACTTCAGATTTTTCAATTCATATATTCTTCGTGGTTTGCTGTCCCGTCACAGTTGTAATGCCTTCTCAAGGTCCAATCCATTATCATCCTCCTCATAGCGTAACCAGAAATATAATTGAGTCAATTTAGGCAGAAAAGTCCTTTTCTTGCTAGGAGTATTCTTTTGAACCATTCGCTTCAATACACGTGTTTTCCTCACTTCGCGAGCTTCCCAAAAATGTCTCCGCTGTTTTTTCGTGCCGGAATTATTGCCGTTGTTATCACTTTCTGCATTATGTTTCAACTTATTATTGACACTAAAGATATTACCAATTTTGTGTTGATTTTCACCTAATACTAACTGGTTTTTTTCGGAGGCATACTTAGCCATCACCTTCCCTCGACGACAAGCACCACAACAATGACGTAATCTCGAAGCAACAAGATCTCGTCTGCGTGCAGACAAAAACTCGAACCGCAAGACCAAAACAGCAATGGCGGATCTGCCTGACGAAAAGTTTGGAGTGCGGTAAATTTTTGTTAAAAATATAAGTAATCGGGTAATAATGACAATTTTGTGTCAAAAAAGATGCGTCCCGGGGACGAACGTTGATTTGACACTATGCGTCCCCAGCAAAAATGATGCGTCCAGGACGCAGGGACGCGGGCAAACGAGAACACTGGTTATTACCCATGTGGTCTTTTTCAGCCCCTTATGTAAACCTGTACAGGGTAACTACTGGGTTAGAAAACACCAATATTAAGGTTGGGTTTGTCATACAATTTCATTATCACCACCAAAATACACTAATCTAACTAACTATGTGAACATTCCTGTAAAATTTTAATACAAGTATAGAAAAAGATCATAAAACGCCTTTAAAATTTGATGATTCCACGTCTTCTCCGCCATTACACTATTGTCTGTTCCCTTGGTAATCTGTTGATGAGTATATCGCGATGACAGATGGTCATTGTAGCTGCATTCTGGTGTGAATCAGGATTAGAGGTAAAATGGGCCTTTAAAAAATCCAGCCCGACCCCACCCAGGCCCAGGGGTATTAAAGCCTGACCCCGAACGAGCCAGACTTATTAATTTGAATTACAGGACCAAAACTGAAGCGAATTCAAAATTTCACATTTTATCTGTGACAGAAGTGATTTAGGACGACCCCGACCCCTGCTGCTCGCCCGGTTCTTTGGGTCTAACTGCGCCGAATGCCGCCGAGCGTGGTCCATACAGGGAGCCGGCGTCGTGAGCTGTAAGGGGGAGATGGATCCTCCAGCGGCAACCGTCTAGCCCTCCACGTCAGACAGAAAACCTATCTTTTAAAAGTTAAACAATTCTGTATAAAATAATACATATTTTATATTTCTAGGTTTACAGAGGTTACATTAACTGACAGATTTCCTTCATTAATGGATTTTTCGAACACATTTTAACTCCGTCCGTCATTTTGTCAGCTTGAGAATTGGACAATAAACCACAACAGCAGTACATCTTTAAGACAAGCAGTACTTTAAGAGAAAGGGATAAAGAGACAAATAAGAACAATTACGGGTGGATAGAAAGAAAAGTCAGCAAAAGAGAAGCCCGACTCGACCCAGTCCTAATGATTGAAATTTTAGGCGAGACCCGACCCGAATCGTGTCAAGCTCGGACTTGGGCTCGTGTCCTTGCCTATCCTTTATAAGGGGTTGCCCTTAATGCCCTTGATGATTTATTCAATAGGCGGACGAATGTAATAAATAAATCATTTCAAGCCTTTAGAATGAGTTCTACCCAAAGACAGATAGACACACAGACAAACTGACGGCTCATGGGTGAATGGATGGATGGATGGATGGATAGAAGGATGGATGGATGAATGTATGGATGGATGTATGGATGGATGGATGTATGGATGGATGGATGGATGGACAGATGGGCAGATTGACAGACAGGCGGATGAATGACGGCTCATGGGTGAATGGATGGATGGATGTTTGGATGTAAGGATGTATGGATGTATGGATGTATGGATGTATGGATGTATGGATGTATGGATGGATGGATGGACAGACGGGCAGATTGACAGATGAATGGATGGATGGATGGATGGAGGGATTGTTGGATGGATGGATGGACAGACAGGCAGAATGACGGACAGGCGGATGTATGGATGTATGGATGTATGGATGTATGGATGTATGGATGGATGGATGGATGGATGGATGGATCGATGGATCCTTCCAACCCATCACAGTGAGACACAAAGATGGACTGGGAGACTGCTTTTGATGGATCACTACAGATGGATGGATGGATGGATGGATGGACAGACGGGCAGATTGACAGATGGATGGATGGATGGATGGATCAACGGAAACACAGATGAATGGACGGATGGACAGTCAGCTGCATCCTTCCAACCCATCACAGTGAGACGCAAAGATGAACAGGGAGACTGCTTTTGATGGATCACTACCGATAGATGGATGGATGGATGGATGGATGGATGAATGGATAGATCAACGGAAACAAAGATGAATGGATGGATGGACAGTCAGATGGATTCTTCCAACCCATCACAGTGAGACATAAAAATGGACGGGGAGACTGCTTTTGATGGATCACTACAGATGTGTGGATGGATAGAGGGAAGGATGGATAGATGGATGGATGGATGGATGGACAGTCAGATGGATCCTTCAAACCCATTACAGTGAGACACAAAGATGAACAGGGAGACTGCTTTTGATGGATCACTACCGATGGATGGATGGATGGATGGATGGATTGTTCGATGGATGGATGGATGGATGGATGGATGGAAGGATGGATGGATAAATGGATCAACGGAAACATAGATGAATGGATGGATCGACAGTCAGATGGATCCTTCCAACCCATCACAGTGAGACATAAAAATGGACAGGGAGACTGCTTTTGATGGATCACTACAGATGTGTGGATGGATAGAGGGAAGGATGGATGGATGGATGGATGGATGGATGGATGGATGGACAGTCAGATGGATCCTTCCAACCCATTACAGTGAGACACAAAGATGAACATGGAGACTGCTTTTGATGGATCACTACCGATGGATGGATGGATGGAAGGATGGATAGATAAATGGATCAACGGAAACATAGATGAATGGATGGATCGACAGTCAGATGGATCCTTCCAACCCATCAGAGTGAGACATAAAAATGGACAGGGAGACTGCTTTTGATGGATCACTACAGATGTGTGGATGGATAGAGGGAAGGATGGATGGATGGACAAACAATTTTAGTCAGTACCATGTTAATTATAGATGCCGACTGACAGAAAGACAGAAAGACAGACAGCTCGCTGCCGGACCAGACCATCTAGGCAGGGTTTCGGGTTACATCCGCTCAGACATTCAGCGCCACAGCAACAACAAACTGACGTGTGCTATTGATTGAGCTGGCTGGCGGTTTAGAAGTCTGTGAACATAAACACTAAAAATAAAACACAAATCCAGAAGAATGCCCATCTTCTCCCATATTGGCACCATACATGAATGCTCAAGTGGAGACGCACAAAGCAAAAATGTGCTAGTGCCAAAATAGGCAAAGTAGACCAAAGGGATTCTGATGAGGTTCTGTCTCCACTCTGTTTATGGCCCATTGATAATTCACTGATAAGTTGCTTAGACAGTGAATATTACCAGTGCCATACACAGAAGAGAAGGATTCATGTTTGCCAAGGTGAATACGTCAAAAGTTAAAAGAAAGACAAACATAAAAAGCACATTAGGAGAGAAGGTTGAGACAACAATTTCACCAAAATTACAAGATCCTGTATTAAACATCATCAAAGCGGCGCTGCCACGAGCGGCTGCCTTTTCCGGCAGCTGCCCCTATTGTTTTATTGTCTGCTCCTATCTTCGGTGTTTTTTCTTCCCGTTTTGACAACTACACTATGGATTACTTCTATCCTATGGACATGGGTTTTAGCGCACAAAAATGCGTCTATTCAAGGAATCAACTCCTTGCCCTGAAGAATTCTCGTGCCGGCGTGATGAAGGGGCCTATCGTGAAAGAAGAGCCAGAGCTAGCGAAGCGGCTAGCGGCGTTATAAGTCTTCGGTACCATCCGTAATCATGGTGAAAGCGAACTCACGACCAAATTAGATCATCGAGTGCTGGTGGAAAACATCGAAGCGCACAGGGAGCGCAGTTGCTGTGTTTTGTGGAAACGTGGCTCACGTTTAGCATTCCGGACGCTAACGTGTAGCCACCCGGAGCTACCCAGAGCAATCCGGCTTCAACGCCGCTAAACAGAGACACGAAAGCCGGGAGGAATCGGAGAGGAGGCGGACTTGCTAACACGAGGTGGTGTATCCCTGGATTTTCATAAAGAAAAGTTTTCCATCTGCCGCACGGATGTCGAGCTTTTGGACTGGCGTGACGTCATCCACTCCGCTACAAGCACCCCTAGGGCATCATGTTCATCTGTTAATAAACAACGGGGTAGACTGCTGGAAGTGTGAATTTCCCTACAGGGATGAATAAAGTATCTTTCTATCTATCTATCTATTTTCCAAGAAAGAGAAGGGAAAATAAGAGAACAATACATTAATTCCTTCAAGAAATACACAAACATGAATACACTCCTGAATACAGTATATTGTACGGTACATACAGTATACTTCACATGATTTTGAAAAATTGTTTACCAAATATGCTGATAAACACTAGGGTAGGGTTACTTTAACTTGATTACTTTCAATTACTTTTGGATTACCCCAATACCAAATATGCTAATAAAAGACAAAAGAAACTCATCTCATCTCGTTAGCCGCACCGCTTATCCTCAGTAGGGTCGCAGGGGTGCTGGAGCCCATCCCAGCAATCATCGGGCAGTGGGCAGGGGACACCCTGAACTGGTTGCCAGTCAGTCGCTGGGCACACGGGGACAGACAACTCACTCGCTCAGTCACACCTAGGGACAATTTGGACCGGCCGATTCACCTGAAATGCAATATGAATAAAATTGCTAAATTTTGTGCAGGCTTGGGGAGTAACGGAATACACGGAACGGCAAAAATGATGTTTGGATTTATTTTCATTTTGTTTCTGTCGCATTTTATGTTAGTTTTGAGATCAAAGCCAGCAGAGAAAGCTTACCACGTGTTGTGAGTCATAATTTTATTCATATTTAGTTTCTTTTGTCTTTTATTAGCATATTTGGTATTGGAGTAATCCAAAAGTCATTGAAAGTAATCAAGTTAAAGTAACCCTACCCAACCCTGTAAACACTCAATATGTATTTTTGATGAATCAGAGAGAAAAGTATTGAGCGAAAAGTACAAAACACAAATACTGACATGGTGTCAATACAAAAATTCTACAGAAACAAGCTCATTCTGATTATATATTTTCCATGAAAGACTTGGAGGGGAAACAGAAAAAACATGAAAGACCTCCTAAAAAATGAACAAAAACATACATTTTTGTAAACAAATATACACACGTGACCTTCTCCCCTCAAAAAAAAAAAAAAAAATCACTGATAAATAATCAATGTATATTTTCTATGTC
This sequence comes from Urocampus carinirostris, assembly GCF_059441175.1. NCBI lineage: Eukaryota > Metazoa > Chordata > Actinopteri > Syngnathiformes > Syngnathidae > Urocampus > Urocampus carinirostris. The sequence continues at coordinate 4,427,992 of NC_142355.1, forward strand.
AGGCAGGGGTAAAACATGAAATAATTGAGAAAAATCATTTTTTTGTAAATATTTATTGTTATTTTTAAACAAACAAAAATAAAGATTAAATTAAAAAGGAAAAATAATTACAGATATGCTTTTTGATCCATCTTGTATTTGTATACAGTGCGTAGTAATATTTGAACACACAATCGAAATATGTAACGGACACGTATTTCTAAATATCACAAGGAACTTTTTTTCCCAAACCTCAAAAATAATCGTGATTGTATAAGGTTTATAAATGGATGGATGGATAGAGAGAGACAGATAAACAGACAGACAGACAGACAGATAGATAGATAGATAGATACAGAGATAGATAGATGGACAGACAGACCGATAGATAGATACATAGATAGATGGACGGACGGATGGACGGACAGATAGATAGATAGATAGATACATAGATAGATGGACGGACGGACGGACGGACGGACAGACCAATAGATAGATAAACAGACAGACGGACAGACAGACAGATAGACAGACAGACAGACAGACAGACAGACAGACAGACAGACAGACATATAGACAGGCAGACGGACAGACAGACAGACAGACAGACAGACAGACAGACAGACAGACAGACAGACAGACAGACAGACAGACAGACAGACAGATAGATAGATAGATAGATAGATAGATAGATAGATAGATAGATAGATAGATAGATACAGAGATAGATAGATGGACAGACAAACCGATAGATAGATACAGAGATAGATAGATGGACAGACAGACAGATAGACAGGCAGACGGACAGACAGACCGATAGATAGACAGACAGACAGACAGACCGATAGATAGATACATAGATAGATGGACGGACGGACAGATAGATAGATAGATAGATACATAGATAGATGGACGGACAGACCGATAGATAGACGGACGGACGGACGGACGGACAGACGGACGGACAGACCAATAGATAGATAAACAGACAGACGGACAGACAGACAGACAGACAGACAGACATATAGACAGGCAGACGGACAGACCGATAGATAGACAGACAGACAGACAGACAGACAGACCGATAGACAGATACATAGATACATAGATACATAGATAGATGGAAGGACGGACGGACGGACGGGCGGGCGGACGGACGGACGGACGGACGGACGGACGATGGATACAGATATATCTGTACATATATTTATGAATATAGATATATATGTACTTATTTATACTGTATATAGTAAAGCTCTCAGATTGCACAAAAAGGTTTGTGACCCCGGTTTTTGAGTATACAAATACTATGCTCCTTACTACTCACCTCTTCCATTACCAAATACTAAATAATTAGTATGGATGGCTTGATATTAAAAATCGTTATCGGTATCAGTGCACGGTGTATAACTGATAAGTATGCTTCTTCTTCTTTTTCCTCTTCTTCTTCTTCTCCTGTATCCAACGTAGTTGGGCTCTGAGGGCAAATCTGGCTCTCGGATTGATTCCGGCAGAGGAGAATGATGTGCTAAGTGATTTTTGAGACGCTCCAAATGGTTCCCAAAGCGGGTCTCATCTTTCAGTTTCCGGACCAGATCGATCGCGCAAAAAGCATGGGAGAGAGGAGACGCAGCGCACCTCGCTTGCTATTCGTGTTGCGTGATAATCACATTGCCTGCAAGGAAGCTGATGCCTACCATGATTACAGTGGTGGGCTGTCAGAGCCTGCAAAGACTTCTCTGTCGGCCTAAAAATATCTGAATCATGTGATGTCTTTATTTTGTCCATAAATACTCAATAAATAATTCCAAATAGTCTGTCAGCTTTCTTCATTGCTTCCCCCCTGGTTGTGCTGCTTCCAGATGTCTGCTTTTATATTTAAGCATTTAACCAATTACATTTCAGTGATTAATTGTTGCCAGGGTCAGAAATCTGGCAAAAGCCCTTCAAAAGCAGATCAGCAGGCCCTCCTGAGGCATAATATCATGACAATGAAACTGTTGGTTTAGCCCAGGGGTGTCAAACTCATTTTAACTCGGGGGCCACACGATAAAACAAAGATTCTGTACTAGTAGATTAAAGAGAAAGAAAAAGAGATAAAGAAATAATAGAAAAGGAGAGAGGGTGGGACAAATAAAGAAAAAGAGAGAGAGGGAGAGAGCGTGAGAAACAAAAGATAAAAAGTCGTGAGAGAGGGGGAAAAGAAAGGGAGAGTAAGAAAGAAAGCCAAAGAGAAATGGAAAGACAGGAGAGAAAAGAAAGTGCAAAGGATAGGAAGAGAGAAAGAAAAAAGAGAGAAAAGGAAAATAGGAAGTTAGAGCAAAAGAGGTTAAAAGACACAGAGAGAGAAAGAGACAAAGAGCAACAAAGGAAGAGAAAAAGAGAGACACAGAGAGTGAAAGAGATAGAGTGGGAGAAAAAGGGTGGGAAAAAAGAGAAAGAGAGAGTTGGCATTGGCAACATCAAGTTGACATATTTCAACCGGCAGCTTGTTTTTATCTTGCGCTTCTCTGAGTGAGTCTCGCAGGCCGAATCAAAACCCTTAGCGGGCCTGATTTGGCCCGCGGGCCGCCTGTTTGACACCTGTGGTTTAGCCAATCAGATTTCAAGTTAGCGACATTAAGGCCTTCTTGTAGGCGTAAGGAAAAATCAGTTAGTGGGCGGTAATGGACCAAAATATAACATCTAATAAATTATAATAGCATATACCTGTACATTTTTACTCCACATGGAACTTTTAACTTATTCAAACTTTTTGTGCCTAGCAACTTAAATTCTCTGAAAAACGCAAAACTAAATTTTAAACGAAATATTGACTTTTCTTTCCAACAACAAATCAACTATGAAGTACAACAACAACCTTTAAATGTGTTAATACAAACCCATCATCCCTGAAAAACACAGGAAACATATATAAGAATATTTACAGATAAAATACAAAAAAATCTCAACATTTTTTTTTAACTCAACAAATGTAAAGTCAACAACATGGAACCCCAGAAAAAAAACAAATTTAACCAATCACAAGTGGAAAAAAAAAACCTTCTGGCCCATGATTGGTTGGGATTGAACGGCACATCAATTAAGGCTATCACTGTAGGCTTTGGTGTGAACAGGGTTGGGTAGGGTTACTTTAACTTGATTACTTTCAATTACTTTTGGATGACTCCAATACCAAATATGCTAATAAAAGACAAAAGTTGCTCAGGAGGTAGAGCGCTCGTCTTGGGATCAAGAGATCGCAGTTCGAATTCCGGCTCCTCTGTTTTACTTGTCGAAGTGTCCTTGGGTAAGACACTGAACCCCTAATGCCCCCATTAAGCAGGTTAGTGCCTTACATGGCTGCACGGCCGCTATTGGGAAATGTGAAGCACACTGTAAAGCACTTTGGGAAGTCTTAAAGCGCTATATAAATGCAGATCATTTCATTTCATAAAATGACTCACAACACTTGGTAAGCTTTCTCTCCTGGCTTTGATCTCTTTGATCTCCGGCAAAACGAACATAAAATGCGACAGAAACAAAATGAAAATAAATCCAAACAGCTTGCCAACATCATTTTTGCCGTTCCATGTATTCCATGCCTGCACAAAATTTAGTAATTTTATTCATATTTAGTTTCTTTTGTCTTTTATTAGCATATTTGGTTTCGGAGTTATCCAAAAGTAATTGAAAGTAATCCAAAAAAAGTAACCCTACCCAACCCTGTTTAACATACATGGGAAGTTCACAGAAAACTCACTTGTTTGAATAGAATAAAATAGAATATACCTTTATTGTCATTGTCACAACATGAGATATATTGTGACAACGAAATTGGACGTGGCACTCCAGTTCCACAATTTACAGTGAGGATAAGTAAAACAAAGAGGTAAAGGAACAAAGAAGATGTTTGAATGTCAGCTCAGCGGCGCATGGCAATCAAATCAAATCCCGGCGAGACAATTTAAGACAAACGTCCCATGAGAAGACAAAGGACAAGATCATTTTTTTGTCATGCTTACCTTCTCGAGTCCTTCTTGCAAAAACGTCCAACGTCTTCGTGTTTGAGTTCAAGAGCAGGAGGAGATGACTTATGTGCTCTCTAGGATTTTCTTGCTCGCAGGCAATTAGCCTGTAAGCATCTTACTTGGGCGGTTGCGTAGTAATCCACCCAGGTCCTCCCCCACCCTCAACTCCCTCCGCACTTTGTCTATGGCACTTACATGGTACACTCACAGGACGACTGCTGGTTAATAGTACTGAAAGCTTGCACTATTATTCCCATTGTTGGGTAGGGTTACTTTAAGTTGATTACTTTCAATTACTTTTGGATTACTCCGATACCAAATATGCTAATAAAAGACAAAAGAAACTAAATATGAATAAAATGATGACTCACAACACGTGGTAGGCTTTCTCTGCTGGCTTTGATCTCCGGCAAAACGAACATAAAATGCGACAGAAACGAAATGAAAATACATCCTAACAGCTTGCCGACATCATTTTTGCCGTTCCATGTATTCCGTCACTCCCCAAGCCTGCACAAAATTTTGTAATTTTATTCATATTTAGTTTCTTTTGTCTTTTTTTAGCATATTTTGTTCTCCATTTACTTTTTTTTACTTTGTTTCTTTCTTTTCTTTTTTCTGGCTTTTTCTGATTTTTTTCCTTCTTTTTTCTCTTCCTTTTGTTTATTTGTTCTCAGCTTTTCACTACTTTTTCATTTTGGTATTTTTTTCTTTTTTTTATATTTCCCCCCACGGACTTCGTTCTACTTCGACATTGACTTCAAAATATCGCATTTAGAACACAGCGTCAGGGAAACCGGTGTATTTTTACCTTCATGCACTGTAACTTTGACTTAATTCGCTTTCTAATTAGCAATTTCGAGCCATGATTTTTGTGAGCTGGCTAGATTTTCTTGTGCGCGGAAAAGCTCTGGGTAGTGCTCACACACGCAGCTTAGGGGGAACATTGCGCTGGATAGATTTTCTCGTGCGCTGAGAATGTGCGGGCAGTGCGCGATTGCGCACGCGCGCAGTTTAGAGGGAACATTGGTTCCAATTAGATTACTCAAAGTCCCTAGCACTTGCTGTGGTTATTTCAGTTTGGGACAAAACTTCAGTGTGTAACTTTTCGAAAGAGACCAACACCGTCCATATTCTCCAAATGGTTCAAGAACAGAATTCAATTGACTATGAGTGCATCTTGGATTGGGATTTTACAGGAACGTTACGGGATTAAAGAAAACTACGACCATGCTCGTGATATCACTCTGTCACTCCCTTACCCCTTCGCCTCCTTGCCTTCATCGTAATGTTCTTTGTGGTCAGAACAGAGATGATAATGGAAAAATAAAAGCAGACGGCGGAATACAAATGAAACTGATTTTAAACCCAATTTTTTTTTTAGAATAGAATAGAATCTACTTTTATTGTCATTGTTACAACTTGGGATATATTGTGACAACGAAATTGGACGTGGCACTCCAGGTCCACATTTTACAGTGAGGATAAGGAAAACAAAGAGCTAAAGGAAAACAAAGGAAGGATTGCCATGCCCTTCGCAGAGTGTCTTGCTTTAATCACCTCATTATTTTTTAGTGCAGATCATCATTTAGATATGGATATTTCGTTACATTGCTTTTTTAGCTTTACTTCCTAGACTTTTGTTCGGAAATAGTTGTAATAAACAATTTATACATACATACCTGTCAACCTGTACGCTTTTGCCGTACAAAGTACGTTTATTATGCATTTTTAGACGTGTAAGACGTACAAGAAAATCTGTACGGAAAAACGCAAATTTGTCAATGATGGGTACCATCCGGTATACACCGACTATGATGAAACGGCAAATCAATCAAGTGAAACCAGTTCGCCGCGGTAGCCTCTATCTCGGTATCGTTTTTTTTCCGTTGCAAACGAAGCGAGCGGTTTGATGCTACTGTGCGCATGCGTCTGCCGCCTGGGGATTTCCCATCATGCATCATTCCGTGGTAGTTGTGTAGTGAAAGGAAGTCCGTCTCTTTTTAGAGAACCGGCTTTTTCGGCTCAACTCATTAAAGAGAGCCGGCTCTCAAACGGCTCACGTGCTTTGATGCAATATATTACTAATTATTGTATTATGTTGTATAAAGAAGTTAAGAAAAGAAGGAAGTATAAAGGATAAAATGAAAAAAGACAGGTTTGTGGTTATCCCTTTATTACCAACAATAATTTAATGCAGAAAATTAATTCATAATTTGAATAAGAAAATGTATTATTCTACTTAATTATGGTTGCATGTATTTTTTCCTTCTACAGTGAACGTGCAAGCTACTTCATTTTTGAACTGTTTTTATAATAAACCTCATTCATGTCGAGCAGCTCAGTATCTCACAACAAAATGTCAAGTAACAATATATATGATATAACGAAACACATGTACCATATAACATGTTAAACTACATAAACACGTTTGAAAAGAAAAATACGGTGTGAGATTATCTTGTATTTTGTAAGGGAAAAAAAAATTATATATATATATATATATATATATATATATATATATATATACTGGACGGCACAGCGGCTGGGTAGCGCGCAGCTTCATGGTGCAGAGGTTCAGGGTTGAAGTCCAGCTACTCCTCCCCGTGTGGAGTTTGCATGTTCTCCCCGTGCCTGCGTGGATTTCTTCCGGGCACTCAAATTTTCTCCCACAATCCCAAAAACATGCATGTCAGCTTAATTGGCCGGTCCAAATTGTCCCTAGCTGTGACTAAGCGAGTGAGTTGTCTGTCTCTGTGTGCCCTGTGACTGGCTGGTAACCATTTCAGGGTGTCCCCTGCCTACTGAAGACGGAAGGGATGGACTCCAGCACACCCGTGACACTACTGAGGAAAAGCGGTGCTGATGATAGATGGATGTATACTGTAAAAGGTTTACAGAATTTGGATTTTATTTTACTCTCTGCCGCCATCTCCTGGCTAATATCATATTTGCAGCCGTAGTCGACTAGTTCATGATACATTTCTTAGCTGCACTTAAACAATTTTTTTTATCTTTTTGGGAGGTTGGGTTGGTGTTTACTCGACTGAAGTTGGCCTTTTCTTACTTTCACCATCTACATGCTACACTAACAAAAAAAACCCAAAAACCCGTGGGGACGAGTATGACGTCACTCTCCAGGACCCCTTCCAGCCCCCATTTCTGGAACCTAATGAACTTGAACAGCCTTGATTATAGTAAGAGAAGAGCAGATAGGCACAGTGGAAATTAAAGCATAAGGGCTCTTTGAACTCAGTTGGGCAATGATAACACATACTGTACTTAATTAAGAAAATACTCTATTTTCAACTTTTTAAAGACCTTAAACGCACCCCAGCTTTATGGTTTATATTTGAGTACATTTCAGGACCGAAAGTCTTTGTGCTGTATCGTAAATAAAAAAATAACTCAAGCGGATGGGGTTTCATTGATGATGATCGGTCATTTTTGCACGAATAGTATCGGCATCAGATCAGAATAAATATTGATACTATGCTGTATTTACTTGGATCAGATTGATACAAAAATTCTCAGTATCACCCATTCATCATTGTCAGAGTAAGAAAGCAATACATAAACTGTAGCAAAGAAACTTAGATGAAAAATGAAGTATATGTGCGGCTACATTTAATTAAAAGCATCACTATTGTTGGGAATTGAATATCAAAATGTAGCGTTTACCAAATTGTTCGAATTAGTTATCTGACTCCATTAACCAAACAAAACCTACATTCACCCAACAATTTGTGCGCGCTCGTTTCTTGAGGGAAAAGATTAAAAGGAAAGCCGACATTTTCACACGGGAGCAGATTTAATTTCATTAACAATTGAACTAAGTTAACTCCATCGAATACGGCCGAATTAGTGTTGTTGGAGTCTGTGGCAAGCCTTCTCTGAAGTCGTTTTGCTTTCTCTTCTTGGCCCAAGTCTCCCCGTGAGATGGCGTCTCGACTCCTCCCATGGGCGTGCCAAGGAAACCCCCCTGGGCATCGTGATGTCTGGAAAACTCAAAACAACACCGAGCATTTCTACGTCATCAGGCCGTTCCCGCCATTCCTGTAAACAATATTTCCTACCAGGGTGCCCTGAACTTTAACTGCTCCATGAATATAGGCACCGTCAGTAAATAACTACAGTATTAAACTCAATGTAACTTGTATTCAATCGTATACAATCCTTAATAGTCAAATGTATAAAATTCTTATGTATTCTATGTAGCGGATCCGCAGCACGGTGGGGCAGTGGTTAGCGCGTGTGCGGCACAGTTCTGAAGTCGTGAGATCAAACCCCCTGTGTGGAGTTTGCATGTTCTTCCCGTGCTTGCTTGGGCACTCCAGTTTCCTCCCACATACCAAAAACATGCTTGTCAGGTTAATTGGCCGGTCCAAATTGTCCCTGGGAGTGAATGAGCGAATGAGCGAATGAGTTGTCAGTCCCTGTGTGCCCTGCGATTGGCTGGCAACCAGTTGAGGGTGTCCCCTGCCCACTGCCCGAAGATAGCTGGGATGGGCTCCAGCACCCCCGCGATCCTACTGAGGATAAGCGGTGCAGTTAATGGATGGATGGATGGATGTAGCGGATCTTCCATTATGAAAAAAAAAAACATGCAACAGGAAAAAAGTTACTGGTTAGCTTGACTTGCTGTTTGCTTGCTGTCAGCGTTCTAATGCTATCACTAATTCTTGTGTTTGGGGCCTCGGTGTGCACCAAACCAGAATCCTTGGTCTCTCTATCACCCACTGTCACGAGGCAAGAGAAGTATGTGCCTCACTCTGCATCTGCACAATGATAAGCAGGGTTGGGTAGGGTTACTTTAACTTGATTACTTTCAATTACTTTTGGATTACTCCAATAGCAAATATGCTAATAAGAGACAAAAGAAACTAAATATAAATAAAATGATGACTCACAACATGCGGTAAGCTTTCTCTCCTGGCTTCGATCTCCGGCAAAACTAACATAAAATGCGACAGAAACAAAATGAAAATAAATCCAAACAGCTTGCCAACATCAATTTTGCCGTTCCATGTATTCCGTTACTCCCCAAGCCTGCACAAAATTGAGTCATTTTATTGATATTTAGTTTCTTTTGTCTTTTATTAGCATATTTGGTATTGGAGTAATCCAAAAGTAATTGAAAGTAATCCGGTTAAAGTAACCCTACCAAACCCTGACGATAAGTTACATAGCCAAGGGATACCTAGTAGATGACATAAGATGTGGAAAAAAGGTATTTTGTGGCTACACAGTGCTATAATTAATTAAAGGGTGGCAAATATAATTCCCAAAAATAATGTTATTGACTAGATTTATAGACTAAAATTTACAAATAAGTATGACGATAAATTCTTACATACACTAATACACAAAAATAAAAATAAAAATTTACCCTTTACTGCGAATAAATATCAGTCCCCTTGCTATCAGCGGATAAAAACTAAAAATACATAAATAGAATAGTGTCAAATTTGAAGCAGCGTTAGTCTTTAAAGGGACCGTGTGTAATATTTACTGCCTCTTAGTGGTACAAACAACTTTAATCCAGTAATTGGCTTTTATAAAGCGAATGAGCAAAAAAGGTGCAGGTTTTTTAGCTAGCTATCTGGCTACTTTTTTTTAGCTAATGGTGTAATTGTTACCTGTGCAGTACCTTGAGACAGTTTGTGATTAAGGGTTATACAAATAAAGGTGACTTGAATCGATAAAGCAACAACGACGCAAAATATCCAGGCTGCAATTGTCAAGGGTTTAGAGATATTATTTCGAAAACATTTGAACCGGATAAATTGCTGATCATTGCCTCGTGGATAAGTTGCACTAACCTTTTTTAACCACAACATATCGATCGAGGTCAATACCAACGATGTCAATCTTTTGGAATTGTAGAACAGAAATTCAGCGCTTAAAATTGTTGATTGACGCTAACCATTGTGCAGACATCCTTCTTCATCTCGGTGAACTGCACGGTACAGTACGGTAATTCTATTTAATTTGGCCGATGTTCAGGATGAGGGTTGAAGGTATTTGTGGACATGAACGTACAGTATGTACCGTAAATTCCGGACTATAAGCCGCTACTTTTCCCCCAAACTTTCAACCCTGCGGTTTCTTTCCGACACTGAGGAAGACAACTTTGATGGCTTCAGTTGTAAGGAGGAAGATGAGGTTGGTTTACCGTGATTTTTACAAGTACGGTATGTTTTTTTTAACAGACCCGTTTACTGTGTTGCGAGCGTGTTGCTAGCATGTTGCTAGCTTTAACGGGCACCGTTTGGGATGAAAGTTATATTATTATTATTATTAAAGCTTTGAAAACTCTCTCAGTGTACCGTCTTTCTTTGTAAATATGTGTAACCCATGTATAATATGTATTTGCAACTGTATATTTTTGTCATGTAGTTATTTGAGACTTATTCTGATATGTTTTGCGAATTAAAAAAGAGGGGCGGAGCAAACGCGGGCTGACGGTAAGTGGGGTAAAGGTGAGTGAGACCTGTTTGTTGTCGCGGCGGACAATAGTGGATATATATTTTTCCCACCCTTACATTTGGAAATATTGACTTTTTTTTCTTTGGATTACTTTCAACGGGTACCCGGACTCTGCAGGTCGGCATCAAACCTTAAGTACCGGTAACATTTTCCGTTCATTTTGCCGGCTGTGATTTTTGGACTGTGTACTTCAACGAAAGGCATTTGGTTTCAACCGCGGGACTTGAAGTTGTGTTTGGATCAACTTTGTGTTACCATTTTTTTAAGTGGGCGTATGCGGCTTATATACAGGTGCAGCTTGTGTATGTACAAAATCGGTTTTCCTCCTAAAATGTGGTGGGTGCGGCTTATAATCAGGTGCGCTCTATAGTCCAGAATTTACGGCAGTTAAAATCATAGGATGGGCTCGAGACTTGCAATAAACAACCTAATGCCAGAATTGATTTATTCTTTTTTTTTTATCAGGAATATATTACAAGCCCAAAAAAAGCAGCATCAGAGCTCGCTTGTAATCATAAATGACACAACAATCTAGATGTAGATTAAATCTTACAGTTAGCGACCATAAAATAATATTGCTGCTTCTGTTGCTTAAATGACAGTAGATGCACCTAGCATGCAACTTTGAGTGAGTTTCTTTTGACAAAGTTTGTTAGATTTTTCCATTCACATATCTAGTCTCTTGAGTCTTTATTGTTGCTGTATTATTTATTTTTTACAGATTGAATTTCCTTAAATTCTTTTTTTGAGGAATGTATTTTTAAACCTTATCTTGTGGAAAAGCCACTATTCAGACCTTAAAGATATTACCTAATTGTAAAATACGCAAAAAGCAAGGAAGCAGTACATGGTTTTTGCATAAAATCGATATATATATTTCATTGGTATGCTTCAATTATTCTCGAGATGATGTATTTTCAAGACAGTCATGATGAACACCAGCACCCTAGCAAGCCACTCATCCTATTGTCCCACGTCTTAATTAGTCAAAGAGGTTACGATTGTTTTAAACCAAGACTTAATAGATTTTGTGGACAATGCCTAGGACCTGTGTCGCAGGTGGATGCAGAAATAGTACAACAAAAGGCGAGCATCCAAATTTCTGGCAAGAATAACACGGAGAGCAGCCTTGTCAGAAAAACATTAGGCTGGCTAATCAAAAAACACGCAGTGAGCGCCAGCGCTACCCGGGATCCAACAACAACAACTACAGCGACTAACGCAAAGCAGGCTGGGAATATACCAATGGAGACGGCCGAACAGGCGCCAATGTCGGGCCCCTGGTGAAGAAGGGATGATGAACATTAAAGGTAATGTTGCTAAACCCTCCATCCATGTACAAACCATTTCTTTCTAGACATATAGCTTGTAAACATGTTATCAAATACCAAAAAGGATCGTGAAGCAGCATTTACTAAAGATGATTTACAATCATTTCAAATAAAATGGATCTGTCATTTGCCAAATAAATTATGATACTAACTTCAATCAAATTCCTAATAAAGAGATCCAACCCGACACATCAAACCCTACACAACCCAACGTCCGCGTCATGCCACACAAAACTCACTAAAGACACTCGAGAAGATAAAACTACTTTCCTAAAACGGAGAGGAGGAACGGGACACGGGAAAAGCTAACGGCGCCCCATCCTATCACAATTACATTCACAATCACACTGCGGCATTTTCTGCCATGTGAGGCTTCTGCAGTTCCAAGTGGAAGGTTAGAAAAAAGCTTCCTCAGTCTGGACTTTGAATGGTAAAACCTGGAGCAGAGAGTGGCGCCGGTCCACGTGGCCATAAAAATCCGCTTTAAAACAAGTCTCGCTTGAATAAGAACTACAACTCCATGTCCTGAGCTTCGTCCTCGGAAAAGTCCGACATGGAGCTCTCGGAGGAGGAGTTGCCCCCGGCTTCCTCCTGCTCCTTGAGGGCCTCTTCTGTGGCGTATTTCTGAATGTACTCTGACAAAGAGAGACAAGTAGACGTGGTCAGAAATAATTGTGGGACTGTTTGAATCATCTCACGAATCGTATTGTGTGGGTGTGAGACCTTTTATCTTGTTTTTGTAGTCTTCAGGTCGGTAAATAAACATGGCGGCGGCTTCCCCGTTAAGAGGGTCGATTGGGTTGGGGTAGGCGAGCAGCTGAGGCAGGAAGGACTCAAAGATGTTGGTGAGGTCTGGAAGGGAAATGATTAAGAAGGAAAAAGTGGAGTTGGCTTCAAATGCTGAACATGTGTTTGACATTCCTTTATGTACTGTAATCCCTTGCTCCGAAGCGAAAGTTTTTGAAAAACACAAAAAATGAGCTTGGAGACATTTTTATATAGAAAGTTTGCATTTGATACTTTCATTCCAACGGGGCTGAACAAAATTTGCTGTGTAATCACATGACCTCCACATTCAGAGGAGTTTCCTGGTCCCCCAGGTCAGTGTTTCCCTCATGGTGGATCACAACCCACTTTTGGGTCCCATACCTTTTTTCAGTGGGTCTAAGGCCTTTGCCATGGCAAAATGAAGCTGGGAAGAAAAAACCATGAGGATCAAGTACACTTGTCTGTACTCCAGGGCACTGCTCGATCTCTTTTTCCAGTACAGTCAAATCGGCGCTGTTTGACAGGGACCACATCTCATTTCACTGTGATTTTGTGCGTTTTCTTTCTTTTCAAGCCCATAATAATGGGTCCAAAAAAAGTTAGTAGAAAGAGAAAAGAAAAGTGTAAAACTGACAACAACCGAAGAAAATAATGACGAAATATGAAAGTGGTGTATGAGTGTCTGCCATTGTGCTGCTTAAAAGGTAGAGAAAATTGTTTATTAGTTTGTTAAAAAGTTAATGTTTATGCCACCCTGTATCATTTACAATACAGTAATCCATCAGTTATCGCCATTAATGGGGGGCAGAACCCCCTGCGAAACATGTTAATCTGCAAAGTAGAAACCCTTATTTATGTATTTATTTATGTAATTATTTATTTATTACTCAAGAACAAACCGAATTTACGGCTCAATTATATGTTTGACAAATAACAATACTCTCTTAACGTTTTTATTTTTTACAAGTAACTCCTGTATTGTCGTATTAAAATTTTAAAAATAATGTTGCTGTTTTATCGCACATCTTAAAGAATTAAGGATCTAAGCCACTTCACTTTACATGATACAATACCGCCATCATGTGCCCGTTATGGAAATCAGCATTTACCTTCCGGTTCTGTCCTACAGAAATCCGTTATTTTTTGTAAAAAGCGCAAGGGAACCACTAGAAAGCGCTTAAGACCCGCATGGGGTTCCTGAGCAGGTTTAGCGGGTGGAGAGGTCCAATTTGATGGCGATAGAAAGCATCTTCCTCTGTTAAGCAAATCAGAATGAGGGACACGATGCACAATGAAAATCTGGAAAGCAATGAACCAGCGATAACTGAAGTGCAAAGTAGTGAGGTGGTTCTGTATTGGCCAACGTAACATAAGGGTAACAGCATTTGAGTGCCAGTGACGTACCGTAAAGTGCCGTCCATGTCTGGTTAATAACGTCCAAACACACAGTTCCTGATCTGAAAAGACATGCAACAGAATAATTTTACAGGTTGTCTTTATGCAAGACTAAACATGATTACAAAACAGAAAAGGGCCTCAGTTTACCACAGCGTCGGCACAAGACACTTTCAGGTCATGTACGGTAAAACAAGGTTAAAGCACCTCACGATTACACACTATTGGACACGTTCATGGTGACCAATTTTGTACTGATGTTAACAGGCAAAATCCATTTTAAACTTCTAAACATGGTGAATTGCGGTGTGAGGATTGGACATAAGAACACGAGTGCTAGTCACAAAGTTTCAGTTCAATGTTTTAGGGATCCATTACTAAGGGTGGACTCACACTAGGACTGTTCTTCCATACCGTGCTGAAGCCTTTCTTTCCCCCCTTTTTCATGCACTCACATTACCATACCATATATGATCTCAAATTTACATGGGAGCGAAGAAAAACTCTAAAATACCCAGCATGACAAGAAATCAGAAACCTTGAGAAGGGACCACACGTGTGGTCATCCGCTTTGCGAGACAACCACAGGTAAGAATGGATGTTAAGTGAACACCAATTGTTAACCGTTACTGATCACGAAAATGGAATTGTGGCTTCGAGAGACAAGATTTTGGTCATAGGTCATATACTCAGTTTCTTTTCAACAATTCAATGTAAGCCAACTCACATGCTTAGCTATGAAATATGGATTACAGACTGGATTTGGATGGAAGTTTTTAAATCAAGGCTTAGACACACTTCTATTCCAAAGCTTATGATTGATGCCCACCTCATATTCTGTATTGTCCTGTCTTTTTCCGACTGCCTGCCTGGTGGTGATACGAAGGAGAAGGACGATTTGAGATGAGTCAGCGGACCAGCGTTTGACCTGAAGCATGTGAACGCCTGCATGGACCAGCTGGCAGAGATGGGAAGCAGCGTCGTGGCCGTCATAGACTTTCTGGACTAGTTTACAGGCTGGGGGCGTTGCTGCTGTCATGCACTTTC
Source organism: Urocampus carinirostris (assembly GCF_059441175.1). Taxonomy (NCBI): domain Eukaryota; kingdom Metazoa; phylum Chordata; class Actinopteri; order Syngnathiformes; family Syngnathidae; genus Urocampus; species Urocampus carinirostris. The sequence goes on from NC_142355.1 coordinate 4,443,011, forward strand.
CGGACACATTTTCAACATATTACCTAGTGTTTACTATGTTTGTGTACTGTAATGCTAAATGTAATTCACCCTGGTCATCCTGAAAGGGAGATACCACTTGTGAGGTCCCTTCTCAATGTTTCTCTTTTTCTTCGCGCTGAGGTTTTGAGTTATTCCTTGCCCACATGTTGGTTTAAGATCAGGTAATTGTGTCATTGTAATCCTGTGCAGTCCTTTGAGACATTTTTGTGATTAAGGGCTATGTAAATAAATTTGACTCGACTAGACTTTGATTTCAAGTTCTCCCTTGTTAATGTTTACTGTTCGAAGACACTGATGTGACAGATTTATTAAACATAGTACATGATAAAGAGAGAAAATTCTCTCTTTTAGGATCTTCACATGACCACGATTAATTCGAAATGAAGTGAGCAAGATGTGCTTGCCATGAGTCCAAGTTCCAACCCAAAAGACAGACAAAAATTACACTTGGTAAAAAACCTACTCACACTTCATCGATGTTGGGATGAAAGATTTTGTTATTGAAACCTGTTTGGAAAGAAAGTAGGAAACAAAGTGATTTGTAAATTGGAGTAAAATTCCTGTAACAAATACGATTAAACAAATAACAGACCTATAGATGGTGATTTGAAAGGGTATTTGTCTGGTAGATCGACTGCAACCTTCCACACACCTCCTTCATAATGTGCTGGAATAAAGCATAGGAAACAAGAGACTTCAAAATAGAATAACCTTGTAAAAAACAACAAAAAAATAATGCACTTGGAGCTACTATAATATAAGGTTGGAATAAAGTTGTGCTTACATCCGGTGGGACCGTAGAACTTGACCACAAACTCATTGAGTCCACCCAGGATGGTGACTTCATGTTTGCTCTCTATGCTGATGTTGGGTTGAGGAAATACACCACCAAATGGTGAAGCAACACAGCTGGATGCCAGAACAGAACCTGATACTATGTATTTTCAAAATGTTTATATTTCAAGTGTTTAAATGTACAGTCGGCACTGTATCCTGTTTTAAAAATGTCAGTTTATGTTTGCAATTGTGTTGGAGCTAATAGAGTCCGTCACAACTCAGATGTGGACAACCCATACCTGTCAACTTTAACGATTGTATCTCATTTTAGATGAATTTTCCTTAAAATATTTCAATACGATCGTTTTCAGAAATTAATACCATTTTGATTTACCATGTTTTTTATTAACTTAAGTAAAAATTACTTCATTTCATTAAGCACAATAATATTTCTGCGACTGGCTGGCAACCAGTTCAGGGTGTCCCCTGCCCACTGCCCGAAGGTAGCTGGGAACGGCTCCAGAAACCCTGCGACCCTACTGAGGATAAGCGGTGAAGATAATGGATGGAAATCACGCGAGATATTTAGTGAACAAGCGCAGTATTTCACCACTGTGTAGAGTATTCAACGTTTGGCTAGAATTCCATTTTGCAATGTCAGAAAACGATCAAACAATGTCAAAACATGTGAAATGTATACTGCGTCTTCCTTTAATCACATAGATAAATTATCTGGAATTTAAGTTTGGGGTGGGGACAGGGGCTATGGCTGCATGTTCGCATCAAAAGACTCAGTGACAACTCCACCACAGGGGGTCCGCCCCTCCCTGGAGACCAGAACCCAAAGGTGGTACACGTCTCACCTCGCAAGGGCAGTCTGAATTTGGCCAGGCAAAAGGTAGCATGGCATTGCCTGACAGAAGGAGCTGGAGCAAGGCCCTGGACCCTCCTTTCCAGGTCTCAGCTCAACAGGCAGCTGTAGAGCCTTGCCAGGTCAGCAGCCAAGCTTGATCAAGCCAGCGGCTAAACCAGTGGGACAAAGCCACCGACCTGAGAGAAGCCTCAAGCCAACAGCAGTCAACCTCTCCAACACTCTGCATCCTGTGGTCCTCGTCCCAACCGGCTCTCAGCCGAGGACATAAAGACTGGGCCGTCATCTTCATCAACGCAGAACTTCGCAGAACATCTTGTTGTTGCTAGGTATTGGTGTGACGTAAAATGGGAACTCTATCAGAATACAAAAACGTAATAATCCAGCCAATGTTGTTGTCTATCCAAATGATGGCAGTTTAAGATCTCAACTTCTAGTTTTGTTTTGTTTTATTTTCAAAATATTGTTTTGTGTTTTAATCAAGCTTCTTGAGTAGATGATTAGTAAAAAAAAATAGTTTATAAATCCGAGAGTTTGTGTGTCTTGATTAAAGTATATTGAACAATCAAAAAGGTAAAAAGAATACACCTAAAGCTTGTGTAGCCACCCTTCAGAATAACTGAACAAGGTTTTTCATCCGTGTTCCTGACATAATGATCTAAAAACGTATGTGGAGCACCAAAAAAGGAGGGACAAGTTTTGGAAAGAATAAACTCAGCTTTTTGATTAAAGTGGTCAATAGATTGTTTGTTAGAATAATTTATTTACTACCTGTATTCGCGACACCTGCATGGGCGTGTCAGCGTCTTTTTCACGCACTATAAAACAAAATTATTATATTGCCTGACTATATGGTAAATGGAGTATGCCCATACACCAGCGCTGATCTAAAAGCTAACAAAAGTCTAGATTGCTCACCAGTTCTTTGTAGCTGGCACGCGTTACTGTGCTTCGTTTTGTCGGCAAATGCATGGCGTGAAATGTTACCCTCGCGCAAACGTTATTAAAACGACTTTGTAGCTAAACTTTTGGGGAATGTAATAGGACAGTAAAGCGGCTAGAGTTGCGCCTCAGCACAGCACGAGTCCCTTCGGTCTACAGTATTTGACAATAAACATTGATGTCTTCTGTCCTCATCAAAAGGGAGACAATTTCAAATCGGGCTTACAACTTTACCCACCCCACAGCAATAAATCACCATCGGAAAAAATGGTGGTTATATTCTTCTGTTGTCGTTATTGATATTTGTTTCAAGTCAAATCCCAATTCAAGTTCTGACCTCTAGGGAGCTTCTGCCCTCCACCATGAGTCATACCTAAGACTTATAACATTGGTAAAATGGCGGCGCCCTCTGTTGGCTGCGGCTGCATCGGCTCGCTACAACGGGTCAGGTGTATCGACATTTCGTTCTGTGTACATTGTTACAAAGAATGACAATACAAAGGAAATTATTATTATTATTATTATCATGGATACATACCTGTCAACCTGTACGTTTTGGCCGTACAAAGTATGTTTATGATGCATTTTAAGACGTGTACGACGTACAAGAAAATCTGTACGGAAAAGCGCATATTTGTCAATTATGGGTACCATACGGTAAACACCGACTATCACAAAACGGCAAATCAACCAAGTCTAACGAGTTCGCCGCGGTAGCCTCTATCTCGGTATGTTTTTTTTCGTTGCAAACAAAGCGAGCGGTTTGATGCCATTGTGCACATGCGTCTGCCGCCTGGGGATTTCCCATCATGCATCATTCCTAAAAAAAAATATGGTACAGTGGAACCTCGGTTTCGAACGCCTCTCAGTATACTTTTTGTGGACAATAAATCGGTTCTCGACCAAAAATTTCGAGAAATTCTTGCTTCGCTTTTCGTTCAAAAAAAATCGGAATTTGAACGCCGGTACGCTAGTGGCGATGCTGAGCGGCGTAGGGTGTAGATTGCTCCCACCCCTCGTGAAGAACTGTTATCACGTGCGGACGTGTTTCGTTTTGCTTTCGTTTTTAATATCTGTGAACGGAGTGTTTTAACCCCCAATTATGCCTCGGAAGAAGGTCGGTGCAAGCAGCAAAGTTGCTACAGGTGAAAAAAAGAAGAGTAGTGCGTACAACTATTGCATTTAAGAAAGAAATAATAGCAAAATATGAAGAAGATGTGCGAGTTTCCCTTCTTTCGAGGGAATAGAGCATGGCTTCTGCAGACCACCACAAAGGTAAGAAATCCTATTCATAAATCTTTTCTTTATCTTTTAACCGCTCACCACTTGTTGTGGAGACCCGGGTGCTAAATGACGTGTAATCTTTCGTACGGAAAATTACGCTAAACATTCAGGGTAAACATTCAGGGTGTTGGAACGGATTAAAACGATTTTACATTACTTTTAATGGGAAAAAAGATTTTCGGTGATCGACCAAATCGGTTTTCGAACAGGGTTCTGGAACGGATTATGGTCGAGAACCTAGGTTCCACTGTATAAGATTATTTTGTGTTTTGTAAGGGAAAATACGACTGATTGTACGGGCATGGAGCCCTGGAGCTTGACAGGCATGTGGATATCATTCTGCTGAAGAAAGCAACGTGACGTCACGTGCAAAGGGTCAACAGTGTTTTTTTTCCCATGAATCAGCTGTGAACTGTTTGTCTTGTTCCGGATGGTAACAGCCTGACCAATCAGAGCCTGGTGTCCCGCTGCAGGACAAAAAAACATTTAGCTCTCGCTTTAAGTGGGTAAACAGATACAAATATACAAAAAACAATTCCTAATAATAACACATTTTCAATGACAATGGCTTAGCTAAACAAATTGAATGATACAAACGATTATTTTAAGACTTCTTGTTTTTATTTGTGTCGAACAACTGACCGATCAAAACGTGCTTTTGGGGGAGGTTGGTTCTTCTCCTCATATATATTTTTTGAATATATATTTTTAGCATAGCCATGTTTGTTCGGGTTATAGTATTAAGCTATCAAGAACGCGTCAAAACAGTGACACATACAACAAAAGGACACGAAGGACTCCAAAACTGGAGCCAGGACATCGTTTGCTCTTTCTGTAATCATAAAAAAAGACGAGAGAGAGCGACTCGTCCGGTTAGTTTGCTTGTGTTTCTCACAAATAGAAGCTCGACATGAGTTGCTAACGCTAATGCTAACATAAGCTAATTAAATCATTGAGAATAAGATACATGAACACAAAACGACACTATGTTATGTATTTTAAATAGAAGGTGCGTGTTAGTTGATGTAAATGACACAGGTGGGGCGACACTTTCCCCCAACAAAAGATAAAACCACCAAAAACAAGAAATAGTCAAGAATATAACGACCGAGTCGAAAATGCTACAAGACCGTGAGGAAGGATACAGTTTGACCACGTCGGTGTCCATTCGCCTCTTGCCAGGACTTGGGGACGACATCTTTTCTTTCCTTTTGGGATTTTCTTTCGCAATCCAGCTCAAAATACAACGCCGTCGTTGCTTTTTCCGCCGTGGAAACAGCTACAAAGTTCCGTGGCTGCTTCGTCAGCCTTCCCATGGAATTTATAAATAAACATCCGCCTGTGATGTCGCCTGCTTTTATATTTCTCTTTAAAAGTAATAGTTCAAACACCTTCGGTGAGTTATGGAGTGTACTTCTCTTAGGCTGTGATCCTTAAGCTGCGAGTGTTAGGGATGAGTCGTTAGCAAACGAAAAGAGTTTATGAGCCGGCTCTTTGAAGTGAACGACGAGGGACGGCTAGCACTGAGTAAGGAGCCGACTCCCTTCGAACATTTTCTTTCTTTCTTTCTTTCTTTCTTTCTTTCTTTCTTTCTTTCTTTCTTTCTTTCTTTCTTTCTTTCTTTCTTTCTTTCTTTCTTTCTTTCTTTCTTTCTTTCTTTCTTTCTTTCTTTCTTTCTTTCTTTCTTTCTTTCTTTCTTTCTTTCTTTCTTTCTTTCTTTCTTTCTTTCTTTCTTTCTTTCTTTCTTTCTTTCTTTCTTTCCAGTGGTCCCGACCAATGTCGGGCAATGTTTCCACGGCCCGACCCAATAATAACATTTATAATAGTAATAATAAGAATAAGCGTGAATCGTCATGCTATCGTGTGCAATATCTGTGTGTCTTTGTAACATAGCACCGACATCACATAACATCTCTCGGGAACCGTCCTCTCATGGTTCAGATCCTACCTCTCAGAGAGGACGCACTGTGTTAAATATGGCGAAATGACATCTGAGCCCTTTAGTGTTACCTGTGGTGTTCCACAGGGTTCAGTGCTTGTCCCCCTTCTCTTCAGCATTTACATGCTTCCATGAGGTGATATTATTCGCAAGTATAATATCAGTTTTGACTGCTACGCAGATGACACTCAACTATATCTTCCGTCGGAGGAATCTGCCACACTAAATTGTGGAAATTTGGAGGCTTGCCTCACTGAGATAAAAGAATGGATGTCACTCAATTTCTTGCGTCTTAACTCTGAAAAGACCGAAATTTTAGTTATTGGTCCATCTAAATGCCGTGACTTATTCTCAAAAACTGCTGTGAACATTGACAAATGCCACATCACACAGAGTGAATCGGTTAAAAATTTAACTGTCCTTTCAAACACATGTGAAGAAAATTACTAAAACCGCTTTCTTCCATCTTCACAACATTGCTAAAATTCGTCCTATACTGTCTCAGTCGGATGCGGAGATTATAATTCACGTGTTTGTTAACTCCCGTCTCGATTACTGTAATGCGCTACTCTCCGGTCTCCCGAAGTCCAAAATCAAGAGTCTTCAGATGGTACAAAATGCTGCAGCGAGGCTTTTAACTAGGACAAAAAAGTCCGATGACATCACGCCGATTTTGGCTAACCTGCATTGGCTCCCTGTTAGCCTAAGATGTGATTTCAAGGTTCTCTTAGTATTATACAAAATCATACATGGACTCGCTCCCTTATATCTTTCAGATCTGATTTCCTCCTATGTTCCGGTCCGAAACCTTCGTACTGAAAGCGCCGGTCTTCTGGTGATCCCAAGAGCCAAGAAGTGTTTCGCTGGTTCGAGAGCGTTCTCCATCCGGGCACCGGTGCTGTGGAATGCTCTTCCCCCTGAGATCCGATCTGCAACCTCAGTGGAAATGTTTAAATCTAAGCTTAAAACTCACTTCTACTCTATAGCATATGAATAACCTATACAGGGAGTGCAGAATTATTAGGCAAATGAGTATTTTGACCACATCATCCTCTTTATGCATGTTGTCTTACTCCAAGCTGTATAGGCTCGAAAACCTACTACCAATTAAGCATATCAGGTGATGTGCATCTCTGTAATGAGAAGGGGTGTGGTCTAATGACATCAACACCCTATATCAGGTGTGCATAATTATTAGGCAACTTCCTTTCCTTTGGCAAAATGGGTCAGAAGAAGGACTTGACAGGCTCTGAAAAGTCAAAAATAGTGAGATATCTTGCAGAGGGATGCAGCACTCTTAAAATTGCCAAGCTTCTGAAGCGTGATCATCGAACAATCAAGCGTTACATTCAAAATAGTCAACAGGGTCGCAAGAAGCGTGTAGAAAAACCGAGGCGCAAAATAACTGCCCGTGAACTGAGAAAAGTCAAGCGTACAGCTGCCAAGATGCCACTTGCCACCAGTTTTGCCATATTTCAGAGCTGCAACATCACTGGAGTGCCCAAAAGCACAAGGTGTGCAATACTCAGAGACATGGCCAAGGTAAGAAAGGCTGAAAAACGACCACCACTGAACAAGACACACAAGCTGAAACGTCAAGACTGGTCCAAGAAAAATCTCAAGACGGATTTTTCTAAGGTTTTATGGACTGATGAAATGAGAGTGAGTCTTGATGGGCCAGATGGATGGGCCCGTGGCTGGATCGGTAAAGGGCAGAGAGCTCCAGTCCGCCTCAGACGCCAGCAAGGTGGAGGTGGGGTACTGGTATGGGCTGGTATCATCAAAGATGAGCTTGTGGGGCCTTTTCGGGTTGAGGATGGACTCAAGCTCAACTCCCAGTCCTACTGCCAGTTTCTGGAAGACACCTTCTTCAAGCAGTGGTACAGGAAGAAGTCCGCATCCTTCAAGAAAAACATGATTTTCATGCAGGACAACGCTCCATCACACGCATCCAAGTACTCCACAGCGTGGCTGGCAAGAAAGGGTCTAAAAGAAGAAAAACTAATGACATGGCCTCCTTGTTCACCTGATCTGAACCCCATAGAGAACCTGTGGTCCCTCATCAAATGTGAGATTTACAAGGAGGGAAAACACTACACCTCTCTGAACAGTGTCTGGGAGGCTGTGGTTGCTGCTGCACGCAATGTTGATCATGAACAGATCAAAGCACTGACAGAATCCATGGATGGCAGGCTTTTGAGTGTCCTTGCAAAGAAAGGTGGCTATATTGGTCACTGATTTGTTTTTGTTTTGTTTTTGAATGTCAGAAATGTATATTTGTGAATGTTGAGCTGTTATATTGGTTTCCCTGATGAAAATAAATAATTGAAATGGGTATACATTTGTTTTTTGTTAAGTTGCCTAATAATTATGCACAGTAATAGTCACCTGCACACACAGATATCCTCCTAAAATAGCTAAAACTAAAAAAGCCCCACTCCAACTTCCAAAATATTCAGCTTTGATATTAATGAGACTTTTGGGTTCATTAAGAACATGGTTGTTGTTCAATAATAAAATTAATCCTCAAAAATACAACTTGCCTAATAATTCTGCACTCCCTGTACTTTTCGTGGACAATTTTGATTGCAACCTCCTTTGCTGTCTGGTAATCCTGAAAGGGGGATGCCACATGTGCGGTCCCTTCTCAAGGTTTCTTCATTTTCCTCATTTTGAAGCTTTTGAGATTTTCCTTGCCCTCATGTTGGTTCCAGATCAGGGGATGGTGTAAGAATAGTCTGAAAAAGTAGTCTGTGTAATAACCTGTGAAGCCCTTTGAGACTCTTTGTGATTAAGGGCTATACAAATAAAAATGACTTGACTTGACTTTCTTTCTTTCTTTCTCAGTTTTCTCATTTTTCCCTCGTGTCTTTCTCTTTTCTCTCTTTTCTTTTTTTATCTCGATCTCTTTTTTTTCTCCATTTATTTTTCTCGCTTTCACTCTCTCCGTCGCTTTCTCCTTTTCTATTTTTTTCTACCTCTATCTCTCTCTCTCTTTCTGTCTGTATCTTTTCTCTCTTGTTCTTTTTCTTATTTTGCTATGTCTTTTTCTTTCCATCTTTTTCTCTTTTGCTGTCCTTTCCCTTTCCCACCTTTCTCTCTCTCTATCTCTCTCTCTCTTTCTCTTTCTGTTTTTATCTAATACTGTGTTTTAGTCTCTCTCTCTCTCTTTCTCTCTCTCTCTCTCTCTCTCTCTCTCTCTCTCTCTGAATTTCTATTTCTCTTGAAGGTGCTCGTGACTGGTCAATATGAGTGGTTTCATTTCTATGTTATTTTGTTTTGTTCTTTCTAGCTTTGCATAAACAATTTGTAGTACTTTTTTGTCATGTGTCTGTAGTTTTATTTTTGCACTATTTTTGTAGTATTTCTGAAGTAATTTTTATGTAGTATTTCCATAGTAGTATTTTTTCAGTATTTCTATAGTACATGAGTTGTATATCAAAAGTATATTTTTGTTGTATATCTGTAGTGTTTCCCATTATTTTTTATTATTACTGTAGTTTTATAATAATTGTATTTTTGTACTATCTCTGTTGTATTTTGTAGTATTTCCATGTTAAAATGTTAGTTGTATAGCTGCAGTGTATATGTAGTATATTTGTAGTACAGTGTTCCTGTTGTTTTATTTTTGTAGTATTTTTGTGATATTTCCATAGTATATTTTTTTCTATGTGTAATTTGCAGTATTTCTATTGTAATCCGCTTGTAGTTGTATTTTAGTAGTCACACTTCTCTAGTGAGTTTTTTTTTACATTATTCCACTAGGTACTGTATTGGTATTTTTGTAGTATTTCAGAAGTATAATTTATGTATTTCCAAAGCAGTACTTTAGTTGTATTTTTTTTGTAGTATTTCCACAGTACTATTTCTATCATATTTTTTTAGTATTTCTGTAATATTAATATAGTTGTCTTTTTGTAGTAATTTGAAGTAAATAATTCTGTAGTAGCATTTTGTAATATAGTATTACTGTTGTAGTATTTTTGTATTCATTCTATACTATTTTTTTTATTTTCAGAATAAAAGCAAAATAATATACAAGGTCCCTGATTTCAAGCACCATGTTTAATATTTTGTTTTGTAGTGTTTTTGCAGTAGTTTTGTTGTATTTCTGTAGAAGTATTTTTGAGTGGACAAAATGATATGGAGATGAAAAAAAGTTAACCACTCTTGGGGGCCCCCTAGCGGTTGCTTGGCACTTTTACCTCGTTTTGTCTCACTTTTATATCACTTTTTGGGAATGTAATGGCGAACATATAACCAAAACCACTTCGTCTCGCATTTGTTGGGAATGTAATACAACTTAAACCATTCCGTCTTTGTATTTTATTGTGAGGACAAAATAGAACAACGACAAAATACAACAATGAGGATAATGACGAAAAAATAGTACTGCATACAATTTGTACAAAATACAATGACAAAATACAACAGACAACATTCAATGAGGACAAAATACAACAACGACAAAATAGAACAACAACAAAATAAACCAACGACAACATACAATGAGGACAAAATACAACGACAAAATAGAACAAAAACAAAATGCAACATTAATGAAAAAATAGTACAACATACAATTTATACAAAATACAATGACAAAATACAACACAATAAAATACAACGAAAAACATACAATGAGGACAAAATACAACAACGACAAAATAAACCAACAACAAACTAAACCAATGAGGAAATACAACAATGACAAAATACAACAAAAACGACAAAATACGACAAAATACAATGACAAAATACAACACAACAAAATACAACGAGCAACATACAATGAGGACAAAATACAACAATGGCAAAATACAATGACAACAAAATAAACCAATGAGAAAATACAACAATGACAATATACAACAAAATACAATTTGTACAAAATACAATGACAAAATACAACACAACAAAACACAACAAACAACATACAATGAGGACAAAATACAACAATGAAAAAATACAATGACAAAATACAACTCAACAAAATACAATGAAAAACATACAATGAGGACGACATACAACAACGACAAAACAAACCAACAACAAAATGAACCAATAAGAAAATACAACAATGACAATATACAACAAAATACAATTTGTACAAAATACAATGACAAAATACAACACAACAAAACAGAACAAACAACATACAATGAGGACAAAATACAACAATGAAAAAATACAATGACAACAAAATACAACATTAATGAAAAAATAAAACAACATACAATCTCATCTCATCTCATTAGCTGCACCGCTTATCCTCAGTAGGGTCGCTGGGGTGCTGGAGCCCATCTCAGCAATCATTGGACACCCTGAACTGGTTGCCAGCCAATCGCAGGGCACACAGGGACAGACAACTCGCTCGCTCATTCACACCTAGAGACAATTTGGACCGGCCAATCCACCTGAAATGCATGTCTTTGGAATGTGGGAGGAAACCGGAGTGCCCGGAGGAAACCCACGCAAGCACAGGGAGAACATACAAACTCCGCACAGGAAGGCCGGTAGCTGGATTTGAACCCACACAGGAGGTTCCCAAGACCTTAGAACTGTGCCGCACACGCGCCGTGCTGCCCGTACAACATACAATGTATACAAAATACAATGACAAAATAAAATAAAAAAGATACATTCAGGACAAAATACAACAACGACAAAATAAACCATCGACAAAATACAACAATGACAAATTACAACAAAACCAACAAAATACGACAAAATACAATTTGTACAAAATACAACAAACAACATAGAATGAGGACAAAATACAACGACAAAATAAAGCAACAACGAAATAAACCAACGATAAAATAAACCAACGACAAAATACAATGATGACAAAATACAAAAAACCCTCGACAAAATACGACAAATTACAATTTGTACAAAATACAATGACAAATACAACAACAAAATACATTTTGTAAGTATTTGTTATTTCATACATTTATTTCCCCGGTCCTCCATAATCACCGTTTCGGATTACATTTTGAAAGTAACCCTCTCAACCCAAACAATTTTTCTCAACGTTGATATCAATGACAATAAATTCAAAAGAGCCTGCTTGTGCTATTACTATCAGACTCTTGAATATATTTTCCAATTTTGCATCAGTTTACCTGTTGAAATGTAAATGAGTACCACCAAAAACTGATCTGCATGCTTATCATCAGGGCCTCATACTGATTCAATTATCATGCCATCTAATCAGCATTTCCATGCCACATCGTTTCATCGGCTCCACGATGACAATTGCTCACAAATCGCGTTTGAGATTCAACCATTGTATTTTATACAGGGTTGGGTAGGGTTACTTTAACTGGATTACTTTCAATGACTTTTGGATTACGCCAATACCAAATATGCTAATAAAAGACAAAATAAACTAAATATAAATCAAATGATGACTCACAACACGTGGTAAGCTTTCTCTCCTGGCTTTGATCTCCGGCAAAACGAACATCAAATGCAACAGAAACAAAATGAAAATCAATCCAAACAGCTTGCCAACATCATTTTTGCCGTTCCATGTGTTCCGTTACTCCCCAAGCCTGCACAAAATTTAGTCATTTTATTCATATTTAGCGTCTTTTGTCTTTTATTAGCATATTTGGTATTGGAGTAATCCAAAAGCAGGGTTGGGTAGGGTTACTTTAACTAGATTACTTTCAATTACTTTTTTATTATTACTGTAGTTTTATAATAATTGTCTTTTTTTGTAGTATTACTGTAGTATTTTTTTAGTATTTTTGTACTATCTCTGTTGTGTTTTATAGTATTTCCATGTAAAAATGTTAGTCGTATAACTGCAGTGTATATGTAGTATATTTGTAGTACAGTGTTCCTGTAGTTTTATTTTTGTAGTATTTTTGTGATATTTCCATAGGATATTTTTTTCTATGTGTAACTTGCAGTATTTCTTTTGTAATCCGCCTGTAGTAGTATTTTAGTAGTCATACTTCTCTAGTGAGTTTTTTTACATTATTTCACTAGGTACTGTATTGGTATTTTTGTAGTATTTCAGAAGTATAATTTATGTATTTCCAAAGCAGTACTTTAGTTGTATTTTTTTGTAGTATTTCCACAGTACTATTTCTATCATATTTTTTTGGGTATTTCTGTAATATTAATATAGTTGTCTTTTTGTAGTAATTTGAAGTAAATAATTCTGTAGTAGCATTTTGTAATATAGTATCACTGTTGTAGTATTTTTGGAATAATTCTATACTATTTTTTATTTTCAGAATGAAAGCAAAAAAAATTACAAGGTCCCTGTTTTCAAGCACCATGTTTAATATTTTGTTGTAATTTGCAGTATTTCTATTGTAATCCGCTTGTAGTAGTATTTTAGTAGTCATACTTCTCTAGTGAGTTTTTTTACATTATTCCACTAGGTACTGTATTGGTATTTTTTTAATTTATGTACTAGTTTCAAACTAGTAGCCCTTCATGCTAATCAGTAGCAAAAAACTTGTACAATGACAATAAAGGCATTCAATTCAATGGTATTACAGTTGATAATATCAAAATAAAACATATTATATCTTGCCGATGTAGTGTAATAACCCACTGTAAAAGACAGGTAACAGAAAAACATTTTGTTCATTTATTCAACTCTTTTGATGAGAATGAAAGTGCACCTTGGTCCAAAAAGGGTTGAAAAACACTGAGTTCTACGATTAAAATGTATATCCATGTTGTATGTTTGGACTGGGCAGCACGGCGGCGCAGTGGTTAGCGCTTGTGCGGCACAGTTCATGTCGTGGGTTCAAATCCAGCTCCAGACTTTCTGTGCGGAGTTTGTATGTTCTCCCCGTGCTTGCGTGGGTTTCCTCTGGGCACTCCGGTTTCCTCCCACGTTCCAAAAACATGCATTTCAGGTGAATTGGCCGGTCCAAATTGTCCCTAGGTGTGAATGAGCGAATGAGTTGTCTGTCCCTGTGTGCCCTGCGATTGGCTGGCAACCAGTTCAGGGTGTCCCCTGCCCACTGCCCGGAGATGGCTGGGATGGGCTCCGGCCCCCCCGCGACCCTAATGAGGATAAGCGGTACGGCTGATGAGATGAGATGAGATGTTTGGACTGGTGTAAAATGACAGCTCTGTTGGATATAAAATAATTATCGTGCGAGTCATTAATCTTAAACTGATTTACAAGGAAATTTTGGCACTCCGCACCGAAAAGGTTGATGACCCCTGGCGTAAAGAATCAGGTAACCAGATAGCTAATTGTTTAGGCCGGTGTAATTATTTTTTGAGTTAAACTGTGTATTTTCCATAGCATTTTCCTTAAATAACTTATATTGAAAACTCAGTAAACGATAAAATTACATAAAAATAAACATTAAAAACAGTGTTTCTAAAATGTTGACTTTGTTCCAGCAGATATTATTTTTTGATTTGGGCTGCAGCTTGTTATTAGAATGGTAATATGTGGCCTGAAGTCAGACCAGTTGAGGACCACTGGTTTAGGGCAGCCATGTCCAAAGACTGGCCCGGGGGCCAATTACAGCCCTTGATCCAATTTTCACAGGCCCGCGGTTTCTGTCATAAAATTAATAATATGTAGCCCTTCAGTAATGTTGACCGCAATATAAAATGAATGGCAGTGGGCTTTTGACCACCTTGCCCTTGGCTTTTTCTGAGAATTTTAGCCCACCCCATTACCATCATGGCGACTGTAAAAAAAGGAAAGGAAAGTTAACCGTGAGGGACTGTCAAGACCAGAATGGAGACAGGACCCACTTGCGTTGCGTTTTGCTCAAGTTTTATTGGAAGAAAGAGGAAGGGTTGCGCCCACGATCCGGTGATTACTGGACGCGGGAAGCAGGTCGCTCTGAACGCGGAAGTGGATCTTTCGTGGCGAGCGGTGTCGGGGACGGAAAAACGGGTCAGTAGCCGGGACAGGAGAGCAAAAACGTGGTTGGGGTCGGAAGCGAGTCGTAAGCCAGGAAAGGAGAGTGGTCGGGGACAAAAGAGGTCGACGCGAGAGTAGACGTGGTCAGGATCAAAAACGGGTCGAAGCCGGGGACAGACGGGAGCAGAAAACAGGTGTGAGTCAGGGTCGAAAAAGGCTTGCCTAGGAATAGCTGAGGTTCGCAGACTGACTGACAAAAAGTGACAGATATGAGTAGGTTTAAATAGGGACAGGGAGCCAATCAGAGTCTGAGGCCATTGGCGCCAAAGGAGCGGGCACAGGTGATTCACATTGGTAAACATGACAGGGACGCTGATTTTAAAATATTACAGTAATTTTTCACTGAAATCCAAAACAACTGTGTCTGCCTAATTTTCCAAGAGACTGTGGCTGTTTTCAAAGAAAATAATATCCAGACAATGCCAGACAAAATTTGCCAACAAAAAAATCGGTATCTGGAAATAAATGCTTTGAAAAGGTGAAGCAACTAGAACCTGTTTTAACGGCACAGCAGCGTTTATTAACTAGAACCAGCGAGTCAAATGAAAATGCTACAAAGGCGTGCTATGAGGTCACAACGCTGATCACAAAGCACTGCAAACCTTTCACGGAGGGTTACATTATTAAAGTCTGTTCAAAGAATCCCCGCAACCCTTCTGTGGATAAGCAGTTCAGATAATTGATGGATGGATGTTCAAAGAATGCCAGGCTGAATAGTCAGCTCACACATGTTCACCAAATCTTGCTCGCTTTCTGAAAAGTTTGGACGCCCCTGGATAAAGAGGTTAAAAGGAACATCATAAAAAAAAATATTTTGAGAATATTGTGAGCTCCTGCATTAAATTGACAGATGCAACAGCATAATTGGCCACAAGAATGCGCTGTTCCCCCTCATTTTACTCTTCTTCAACAGTTAAAGTGCGCATGGACTTTACTATATTCGGCATTTTCTCGTTTATTTTTCTTTTCCGCCATGTTGGCAAAAACATCACATCGCAAAATGAGCTAATCACCCTAAAAGGAAGAGAAGGGATGAGAGAGCCGTCCCCAAAATAAAGTTGGGTGCTTCTTCATTCTTAGATACATTTTGGAATGGGATTGGACATGAGTTACGGAGGAGACCAGATTTCCAGTTTAAAATTGGGCTATAACTCATCTCATCTCATTAGCTACACCTCTTATCCTCAGTAGGGTCGCGGGGGTGCTGGAGCCCATCCCAGCAATCATCGGGCAGTGGGCAGGGGACACCCTGAACTGGTTGCCAGCCAATCGCAGGGCACACAGGGACAGACAACTCACTCGCTCATTCACACCTAGCGACAAGTCGGACCGGCCAATTCACCTGAAATGCATGTTTTTGGAATGTGGGAGGAAACCGGAGTGCCCGGAGGAAACCCACGCAAGCACGGGGAGAACATACAAACTCCGCACAGGAAGTCTGGAGCTGGATTTGAACCCACGCAGGAGGTTCCCAAGACATGAACTGTGCCGCGCATGCGCTAACGACTGCGCCGCCGTGCTGCCCCGGGCTATAACTGATTAATCAAATATGAATGTTGCGGTCTTTATGATAAAAGAACACAATGATCTAAAAATCATCAACATTTATTTGCTCTATTTTGGTCAATAAAACAAATACAGTTGTTACATTTCAACATTAGGATCTTTGGGTCATTCTATCTATAATATAAAGTACAGTACAAGCCAGCAACAAACGTTTTGTCATATTGCCATATTTCATGCTTCAAAATTAAAGCTAAAAAACTAAAAATGTTTCCAAATAATCAACAACATGTGGAGTGGAAGCAAATTATTTCCACATTTCATATTATATTTACAACAAAAGACGGAAAAGTAGGTGATACAAAAACATCGGCCCTCTGCTCAGCTCTGCCAACTGACTCCAGAAGTTCGCTGATGACTCCTAAACGATCAAATGCCGACCTAAATGAGTGTCATTAAGTCTCGGGTTAAATCAGGGATCAGGAACTTTTTTGACCCAAAGAGCCATAAAAGCAAAAAAATGTTTCAAAAAGAAATTGAGAGAGCCACATCATATTTTTTTCAGACAAAATTCAAAAAACTGCCAAACACGCTCTCTAGACAAAAGCTAATTCTTCAGCACATTTTATTTCACTGTGTGTCATTTGATGATTTCATCAATTGTATGAAATAATAATACTTCCAAATCCTGTGTCCCAAATAAATGTAAATATGCCATTTACAATTTGTCTTCCACCTTCAGTTAAGAGTGTTGAGGCAATTTTCATCCGTGAAATTTGTCCTTAATAACAGTTTCCATACAATGTGCATGCAAAGTTCTTTTGTATAACTGTCACAAATTACTGCAAACGATAAACATAACGTCATATTCACTTTCGGTGTAGACTGCAATGAGCGAGAGAGAGAGAAGGAAGTGCCTTGCGCTGTGGGCAGGGATCTGCCCACCTTTACTACTCAACCAATCAAAGTCGTTTGCCAGCGTTTTTATTCATCAGTTGAAACGGTTTCCTATTTACTTCTGCATTAAGTTTTTAGACTGAATGCTATGTTTAGCGTACAAGTAACACTGAACATAACCATGAAAACTCCAACACCAGTGTCAAACATGGTGGTGGCGGCATCATACTCTGTCTGGGGATGCTTTCATTTAGTATGGACTAGGAAGGTCAATACACTTGACGGAAATATTGTTTAAAACTAACAATATTAAACTGTTAGAATGGCCCATCCGAAGCCCAGACCTTCTCTGTATTCAACATTTGTTAAAAGATAAAAAAAATGCTTTTGAAAAAATCATTAACTTCAAACCTTCAGGAACTTCAGCTGTTCTAAGGAAAAATGGGCCCAATATAAAATCTATCTATCCATCCATCTGTCTATCTATGAAATGAAATGAAATGATCTGCATTTATATAGCGCTTTTCAAGTCAATGACTTCCCAAAGCGCTTTACAATGTGCTCCACATTTCCCAATAGCGGCCTTGCAGCCATGTAAGGCGCTAACCTGCTTATTGGGGGTATTAGGGGTTCAGTGTCTTACCCAAGGACACTTCGACATGTAACACGGACGAGCCGGGATTCGAACTGGGAACCCTAGATCCCAAGACGAGCGCTCTACCTCCTGAGCTACTGCCGCCCCTATCTATCTATCTATCTATCTATCTATCTATCTATCTATCTATCTATCTGTCTGTCTGTCTGTCTGTCTGTCTGTCTGTCTGTCTGTCTCTCGGTATATCGATCTGTCTGTCTGTCTGTCTGTCTCTCGGTATATCGATCTGTCTGTCTGTCTGTCTGTCTGTGTCTGTCTGTCTGTCTGTCGCTCACTCTTTCTCTTGCTCACTCACTCACTCACTCACTCACTCACTCACTCACTCACTCACTCACTCACTCACTCACTCACTCACTCACTCACTCGCTCACTCACTCACTCACTCACTCACTCACTCACTCACTCACTCACTCACTCACTCACTCACTCACTCACTCACTCACTCACTCGTTCTCTCAGTCTCTCGTTCACCATATTAAACGGAGCCTTCAAAGCACATAAAACAATCAAGGTCAGCGAAAGTCGATCCTTCCAGGCGGGGGTTGTTATTTGCCCGTCAAGCATCCTCATGCGCCAACTCGAGGACCTTTTGCTTCATTTTGCTTAATTTGATCGAAAAAGCTACTATAAGGAACACTTTGCTCCTCTTGCAAAGGCTAAGATACGGCTTGTTGAATTTTTCCAAAATAAACCTCGTCGTAATGTTTACAGTAGGGAGGGTTGTGCAATATAATGTCATACTTGGGGGGAGGAACAAATAAATTACAGAGTAGTAATCATACCTGTCAACTTGTACGTTTTTGCTGTACAAAGTACGTTTATTATGCATTTTAAGACGTGTACGACGTACGAAAAATCTGTACGCAAATTTGTCAATGATGGGTACCATCCGGTATACACCGACCAGGGTTGGGTAGGGTTACTTTAACTTGATCACTTTCAATTAATCAAATGATGACTCACAACACGTGGTAAGCTTTCTCTCCTGGCTTTGATCTCTTTGAAAATGAAAATAAATCCAAACAGCTTGCTAACATCGTTTTTGCCGTTCCGTTACTCCCCAAGCCTGCACAAAATTTAGTAATTGTATTCATATTTAGTTTCTTTTGTCTTTTATTAGCATATTTGGTATTGGAGTAATCCAAAAGTAATTGAAAGTAATCCAGTTAAAGTAACCCTACCCAACCCTGACACCGACTATCACAAAATGGCAAATCATTTAAGTCAAACGAGTTCGCCGCGGTAGCCTTTATCTCGGTATCATTTTTTTTTCGTTGCAAACTAAGCCAGCGGTTTGATGCTACTGTGCGCATGCGTCTGCTGCCTGGGGATTTCCCATCATGCATCATTCCGTGGTAGTTATGTAGTGAAAGGAAGTCCGTCTCTTTTTAGAGAACCGGCTTTTTCGGCTCAACTCGTTAAAGAGAGCCGGCTCTCAAACGGCTCACTTGCTTTGATGCATTATATTACGAATCATTATTGTTGTATAAAGAAGTTAAGAAAAAAGAAAGTATAAAAGGAGAAAATAAAAAAAGACAGGTTTGTTGTTATCTCTTTAATCAGTAACTTACCAACAATAATTTAATCCTGAAAATGAATCAATAATTTGAATAAGAAAATTTATTATTCTACTTAATTATATTTGCATGTATTTTTTCCTTCTACAGTGAACGTGCAAGCTACTTCATTTTTGAACTTTTTTTACAATAAACCTCATTCATGTCGAGCAACTCTGTATCTCACAACAAAATGTAATGGACGATATAAATGATATAACAAAACACATGTACAATATACCATGTTAAACTACATAAATAAACGCGTTTGAAAAAAAAATTTGGTGTAAGATTAATTTGTATTTTGTAAGGGAAAATACAACATTTTGTAAGAGCATGGAGCCTTGGAGCCTGACAGGTACGAGTTATTCGTGAAAATTAAACAGGACGTGGGTAAGCATATTATTACCCTTTTCTTTGCGTGTGGCAGATGCACGGTTTGTTCTATTTAGAGATATTCAAGCGACAAAACAATGACCATGATGCTGCTTTGAAGTCTTTCTTTTGCCCTTGCTGTTTGTAGTGCTGCCATTATTTGGAATTTGGAGGCAATTATGACCCTGTTTGCATTTGCATATGATTATGGGAGTCCCGGAAAATGAGACTTTCAGGGACCACATTAGAACCAGTTATCACAAAACACTCAAAGGATAAAAGTTGTCTCTAATTGCCAGCGTGTGAATTTGTAGCATGATCTTGCTGCTACGGCAAGAGGACCCTTGGAAGTTTCATATTGTGACAAGCCGCGCCTCATCCCTTTCCTACATCCCCCGGTAACTATGGAAACTATGTGTTTTAATCTAGAAGAAGATTTTTGATGGCCGACTCACAGCAGGATCCTTTGAGTTTTCACACATACCAAGAAAGAGAGAAAGGAATATAAAATCGCTGTTTACTGCCACGGCAAAGGTCACATTTGCCAGCTCTCGGACAAAATGTTCCACGCAAAGTTTCGAGCCATAACGGTGTTTGTTTTCAATACACCCGCGTGCAATTCATTAAAGAAATGACTGTATGATGACGACACGGAGAAAGCCACCGGAAGGGAGCTTAGTCTGTGATCTCATATGTAGTCGATGGGTCCAGAGCTCCATCTTTAATTAGACACTAAGACAAAAAACCATCACCATGACGACACAATCTAAAGACAGAGGCGAAGGAGGGAGGACTGGTGAGTGTCTGTGGAAGCAGAAAAGGGCACTGCAAATCAGCATGCATTTTCCCTGCTATTTATATCCTCTTTTAATTTGTTTTGACACGTCACGTGTGATTAGCTGGTCAGTAAGTAAATAAAGATTGCGCACATTGTTCCTGTGCGCTTTGAGAGATGATTAAAAAAGGGAATGCGTGCGATGTGTAAAAGAAGAAGGTGGGAGAAGAGCAGAACGTCGTCAGCATCAGCAGACCACCCACTGGTGTGAAGGTTTCCCTACCACCATCTGTCACCATGTTCATGTCTTTACTGTGCTTTACACCATACCTGTCAAGCTCCATGCCTTTACAAAATGTTGTATTTTCCCTTACAAAATACAAAATAATCTTATACCTTTTTTTTTAAACGTGTTTATATAAGTAGTTTAACATGTAATATCGTACATGTGTTTCGTTATATCATATATATTGTTCATTAACATTTTGTTGTGAGATACTGAGTTGCTCGACATGAATGAGGTTTATTATAAAAAAGTTGAAAAATGAAGTCGCTTGGACGTTCACTGTAGAAGGAAAAAATACATGCAAATATAATTAAGTAGAATAATCTCATTTTATTTCATTAGCTGCACCGCTAATCCTCAGTAGGGTCGCGGGGGTGCTGGAGCCCATCCCAGCAATCATTGGGCAGTGGGCAGGGGACACCCTGAACTGGTTGCCAGCCAATCGCAGGGCACACAGGGACAGACAACTCGCTCGCTCATTCACACCTAGGGACAATTTGGACCGGCCAATCCACCTGAAATGCACGTCTTTGGAATGTGGGAGGAAACCGGAGTGCCCGGAGGAACCCCACGCAAGCACGGGGAGAACATACAAACTCCGCACAGTAGGTCCGGTAGCTGGATTTGAACCCACACAGGAGGTTCCCAAGAACTTAGAACTGTGCCCCACACGCGCTAACCACTGCCCCGCCATGCTGCCCCAAGTAGAATAATATATTTTCTTATTCAAATGATTAATTAATTTTCTGCATTGAATTATTGTTTTTTTTCTCCTTTTATACTTCCTTTTTTATTAACTTCTTTATACAACAATAATAATTCGTAATATAATGCATCAAAGCAAGTGAGCCGTTAGAGAGCCAGCTCTCTTTAATGAGTTGGGCCGAAAAAGCCGGTTCTCTAAAAAGAGACGGACTTCCTTTCACTACATAACTACCACGTGAAATCCAAGGCGGCAGATGCATGCGCACAGTAGCATCAAACCGCTCGCTTCGTTTGCAACGAAATCAAATCAAAATGAAAATGGGGAACAAAATAAAAATAAGCAGGGGATAAAAGATCAAAAACGAAGAAGAAAAAAAAAAAAAAAGAAGAAACAAAGCAGGACAAAAGACGGCCAGCCCACTCTCCAACTTGACTTGGGCAGGCACTTCAGGAAATCTCCTGTTCTTCTCGATTAGCCACTCCGACATTGCATGCTAAGATTATATTTTGAAGAGTGAGCCATTTTATTAATTTGATACTTTGTTATTCTCTAGAGAGTTTTCTTTCTGTCATTCGAGTCAAGTATACCATTAAATTATTCGTATCATGCATTTGGGTTTAGACCTTGTCCTACCCGGGACAATTACTTGAACTGGCTATTTTAAGTCTGACCTTTAGAAAAATATCTAATGTCCTTGATTTAAAACTAAATTGTGTTTCCGCCACATAAGTGCGTATTTAAATTGTATTGAAAAAAGGATGACATACAACTATTTTCTTCCCCAGAGCCATTACCACCCTTAACACACACCACACAAAAAACTGAAACTCTTGCAAACACACTACCTCATACAGGTGTAAAATTCTATTCATGCCTATGCTCACTTTGCACAATGTTGCCTATTTTTGCACTACCACATATTGCACTAATACCATCCCAAAACTGTATGTAACATCCTACATGCCCACATTTCTTGTGTAAATATTGGGTAAATTATAACCTTTATCTTCTTTGTTTTCTTCTATCCTCACTGTTAAATGTGAGACTGGAGTGCCACGTCCAATTTCGTTGTCACAATATGTTCAACCCATTTTGTAACAATGACAATAAAGGTATACAGTGGAACCTCGCTAGTTCACAGTTCCACTTTTGCGGGTTCAGAGCTTCGCGGGTCTAAAAAATATACCTTACCTTCTCAATAAAAGCGTTTATTGACTTGACGCCATTGAGCGCGAGCTTATGTCAACTGAGGACACGGTGTGGACACTCTTATTGTGAAGGGGAGGGGGAGGCCCTGACACAATGCTTAGTCATGGTGAGTTACCGCTTCGCTCACCCCCCCTTCCTTCAACTCCTTCCACCTCACCCCCTTCTTATGTGGCGCTCAGTTTATCATGGAGGAACTCGGCGACGCAACGTAAGTATATTCTCTTCTGTCACATTTCATCTCAAGTTTGACTTTATTATACCAAAAGCGAGCGGTTGTTTGTTACCTAAACACGGCTAATTGTGTGTGGTTTCGTGTATTTGTTGTAAAAGCCGTTTGATACCGCTAGCTGAAGTATGTTGTTATTGTCAGAAGGTAGCTCTTTCACTTTCATTTAAATGAAAACAGACCCTTTTTTGAACTGTTGTTTCCCAAAACGCTTCACAAACACTCATCAAATATCACATTTTCACTGTTTTATTTTCAATATGTAACCGGTAGTGTTAACAATAAACTGCGATGGCTACATGTGGTTGAGAGCGGTTAATACAATCATACTGAATGGTTTGTAGTGGTTTCGCCGCAGTCCTATTCCGTGTACATACAACATATTTTACAGTTTTTTTTTATTTTTTATGTTATAACATGAATTCCACTCCCTCTCTCTCTACTCGTATTTTATATGGTATACTGTATACAGGGGGGGTTTACTGTATACCTGTATCCGTTTTTTAAGCATTTTTGAAGGGGCGCCGCTACTTCGCGGATTTCCAGTTTTCGCGGGTGGTCTTGGTCCCCATTAACCGCGATAACCGAGGGATTACTGTATTCTATTCTATTCTATTCTATTCTATTTAACGGTTATTCAGAAGTGGTCACATAGATAGCTTTAGTTTTTTCCATCTTTCACTCACAATCGCTGTCTCATCTCATCTCATCTCATCATCATCACCGCTTATCCTCAGTAGGGTCGCGGGGGTGCTGGAGCCCATGCCAGCAATCATCGGGCAGTGGGCAGGGGACACCCTGAACTGGTTGCCAGCCAATGGCAGGGCACACAGGGACAGACAACTAACTTGCTCATTCACACCTAGGGACAATTTGGACCTGACACGCATGTTTTTGGAATGTGGGAGGAAACCGGAGTGCCCGGAGGAAACCCACGCAAGGGGAGAACATACAAACTCCGCACAGGAAGCCTGGAGCTGGATTTGAACCCACGCAGGAGGTTCACAAGACATGAACTGTGCCGCACATGCGCTAACCACTGCGCCGCCGTGCTACAATCGCTGTCTTTCTTTGGTAAACCCCCTCAAGATATTCCACATGCAGCTGCATCTTGAATATCGAAAAGGAATCATGGTGACGAGTTTTGTGAGGCACACGATTTAAACAGAGGGCAATGGTGCTGTCTCTTGTCACCTGCAACCTTTTCAGAGCAAAAAATGATTTATCATCTAGTTTAGCAACAATGACATTAGGCAACGATAATGAAGTGCTATCAAGGGAAACAAACCAGATTTAAGACGAGTACCGTATTTTCCGCACTATAAGGTGCACCGGGTTATAGGGCGCACCCCGAAAAAATCGTTTTTGGTCCTATATTTGACATACATAAGACGCACCGGATTATAAGGCGCTACAATGGGAACATCGACAAAACAGTCTGATAGTTCAGTCAAACTTATTACCCCCTTTACATTCCCAAAGCTCGCAAAGACGCAAATACGTGTCGAGAACACGTGCGGATGCGGTGTCCGTACGATGTCACTCAAATGCATCGTTCCATCATTCGGAAGGTTAAAGTCTTGGGATTCAAGAAATGCCAACCATTCCTTAGTTTCTATTTTCGCTCACAACTTTACTGTGCATATGACAATAAACACTTGGAATTGAGTTTCATTTAAAAATAGACACTCCATTCCATCCATTATCTGCACCGCTTATGACAGAAACATCGAGTTCAGTCTGACAACAAGATACAGGGAAAATATATAGCCGGAGTAGCTCACCGAAGTCCTTGTGTTCAATAATAATGTGCAGCCATGGTCCTCTTATATCCGTGAGTTTAGTAAATCCAGGAGAATAAAATATTTACAAATACAGAATAGTAAAAAAATGCTTTCTGTATGCCGTCAACCATGTGCTATACGCATTCATCTTTTTCGGCCAATTGCAGGCTTTGTTTTGCCGCTTCAGCCAATGCCAGCCTGTAAATGATAAAAAGGATCCGCCCCCTGACCTCCGAATAACTTTAGCCAATAGTGATCGATTCAAATGATAATTGACACATTGGTTAGCCAATGAAACGCCGCTAAATAAATCCCAGCATACACCGCGGACTACTTGGCGTCCGGGGGAAAATCTAGTCGGCGGCTACAAGTTAGTTGCAAGACTTTGCGATTTAATATTGATCCATAAATAAGGCGCACTGTATTATAAGGCGCATGGTCAGCTTTTGAAAAAAAATAAGACTTTTAGGTGCGCCTTATAGTGCGGAAAATACGGTATTTACTACATTTAGCACAGTGTTCGAAAGACTGGACCTTATAAATTGGATTCTTATGCTTGTGAATGAGCATTTGTTTTGGATTTTTTATAGCATTGACATCAGATGGAAATTTTAACCAGCTACAATATTGACATATGTTGTATAATCAATAATCAATCATATTGAGTTTTTTGAGTTTTTCCTTGCCCTCATGTTGGTTTCAGATCAGGGGATAGTGTAATAATAGTCTGTAATAAAAGTCTGTGCAATAACCTGTGCAGCCTTTGAGACTCTTTGTGATTGATGGATTTAAAAACTTCGTAATTTCTGAATTCAGTGGATCAATTTAAGATCAATTTAAGATCTTGTATCAGTCACTTCACAGCCGAGGTCCGGCTCATATCCGAAGAGCTTTACACAAACAAAAAACAGCGACCAGATGATAGAAGTGCTGTATCTGAGATCAGGTGGCTTCTCCTGCTTCTGGTAACCAAGAAAACCAGTAGTATCTGTTTCATGCGGGGGGGAACAAACAGCATAGAGAGGGATGGGCACCTTCTGGCTGTGCTTGCCCAAAACTGTTCGAACCGAAATAGACAGTAGACCCAAACGCGTTTCACACAAAGTTTTATTTGTGTGAGGTGGCTCAGGAGGTCGAGCGATCATCTTGGGATCAAGAGATCGCAGGTTCGATTCCCGGCTCCTCCGTGCTATATCCCGAAGTGTCCTTGGGCAAGACACTGAATCCCTAGTGCCCCCAATAAGCAGGTAGGCGCCTTGCATGGCTGCGTGGCCGCTATTGGTGTGTGAGGGTGTGTGTGAATGGGTAAGTGTGAAGCACATTGTAAAGCGCTTTGGGAGGTCTTCATTGACTTGAAAAGCGCCATATAAATGCAGACCATTTATCATTTACATTTATTGAGGAATCGGGAAGTCAGATGCAGGGAAACAAACTACAGTGAGCCGGTGCTTGCTGGACAGGGGAAACAGGAAGCCATCGAGATCGGAGCATGGTCGGAGGACGGAAACAAGTCGAGCAGCCAGGACGGGAGATCGGAGCGTGGTCGGAGGACAGAATCAAGTCGGGCAACCAGGATGGGAGATCGGAGCGTAGTCGGAGGACGGAATCAAGTCGGACAGCTGGAACGAAATATGAATAAAATGACTAAATTTTGTGCAGGCTTAAGGAATAACGGAATACATGGAACGGCCAAAATGATGTTGCCAAGCTGTTTGGATTTATTTTCATTTTGTTTCTGTGGCATTTGATGTTAGTTTTGCCGGAGATCAAAGAGATCAAAGCCAGGAGAGAACGCTTACCACGTGTTGTGAGTCATCATTTTATTCATATTTCGTTTCTTTTGTCTTTTATTAGCATATTTGGTATTGGAGTCATCCAAAAGTCATTGAAAGTAATCAAGTTAAAGTAACCCTACCTAACCCTGCTAGGCATAGGCAGACAATCAAACAGCCTTGGCTTAAGGCTCAGGTAAGGACAATTAATTTCAAGGATGCAGCACAATGCTTGTTGGGTCTGGTTTGCATCCACATGTTTGCTATGGAGCTCAGCAATTACGATGGCTTGACGCACTGCTAAGTGACTGGTGACACTAATTGCCACAAGCTCTTGCGTCACAATCTCAGCCACAGGAGAAATGTGTGACTCCATTCGTGAGGTGAAGCGTCGCAGCTGTGAGGCAAACATTAATAAAAAGGCGCCACCACCTCTGACAATTTGCATGGAGGTTGCATTTGGTAATGCATACCCGTCGATACTTCCGTCAGTTGGCTTCCCGGTGACAAATTGAATTTTTGGAGAGCTCCATCCTGAGTCCGACCCTGGATGCCTCAGTGACACTTGCCTTGCACTTTCTGCTTACTAGAATAGAATAGAATAGAATATGCCTTTATTGTCATTGTTAAAACATGGGATATGCTGTGACAACGAAATTGGACGACTCCAGTTCCACATTTACAGTGAGGATAAGGAAACAAAGAGACAAGGAACAAAGAACTAACTGACTTTGTTGTCCTCTGGGGGGGAGGGGGGGTATAATGATGAAGGGGGGGGGGTTGTGAGGGTCAAACAGAGTTGCCGGATACAACCGAATGTTTGAGCTTACATTACACATAGTCCAGTGTTTTTCCGAATTGCTCAGTCCACAATTGAATGGATTTGGGAGTACAGTCCATAAACATGCCCGATTAAAGTCGCCGTCGACGATAAAGCTCCGTTGGGGTGTGCAAGCTGCTGTTTGATGATAGCAGCGGGCAGGAGATTTAGCGCTATGCTAACGTTAGCATCCGGTGAAACGGTTAGCGGTGGAAAGTATACAGCAAACACAAAGACCACAGTTAACTCTCCCGGTACATAGAAGGGTCTGCACGATACTGCTAGAAACTCCATATCGAGTGAGCAGTGTGTGTCAATGGTTCGGCTACTATTGTAGCGCGTAGTCTCCAACCCCTGTTTTTACCGGAGTCTTCGTCTCGTTCGAGCCGGTGATGTAATGCGGCGTCGGGAAAGCCAAGACTCCGTGATGGCAAAAAAAAAATCCTCCAATTCCGGACGTTGTTGGTGGCGATCCGCAGCTCAATTCACTCATTGTGGACGATGGATCTGGCGTTGGTTGAACATGCTTGGGAGCGCTGGTCTGTGTGGTCGCCTTCTTAGCTTAGCCTAAGCTTAGCTCAGCCTTTGCTCCGTCGTTGTCATTGTCGGCAGGCGGGCAAATCTTCCAGGGAGATCCGGTGGTCTCTGTATATCCCTCGGGATGTGGTGGATATTATTGTAAATGCGAAGGGAGTCGAAGGGAAAATAAGAGGGATCAGGGGACACTGAAAAACAAAAGACGAACTGGAGCCCGAGCCGCAGCGTATGCATAACGCGCCGCCATCTTGACTTCCTACCTGTTGGCTCGGTGGCCTTGGGGGTATGGCGCCCGCCCCGAGACTGGGAGGCTGTGGTTCAAGCCTCGGCCGAGTCATACCTAAGACTTAAACATTGCCTCCCTGCTTGGCTTTCAGCATTAGGGGTTGAAATTGGGGGGTTTGGTCACCTAATGACTCCTAACACCTCAGTTGGGTTGAGCAAGGGGGCTGGGAATCCCCTCCTCTGAGTCAATCTCCCAAAAAGAGTCAGAAATGACTCTAGCAACCTCCCACTATGGGGATATGGCTGTGGTATATGTATATACCTGTTGGGATGGTGAGCGAACTTTTGGCAACATCTCAATGTGCTCAGGTTTCAGCCATGACAGTAATCTTGGCAAAGAGCTTAAAAGACCCGTGCTGAAACGCAACTGCCGTTTGAGCCAAGTATAAACAGTGACAAGACAGGGGAAGCAAACACACGCACAAGTTGCGTTATGATCAATGTTCCCTGTAATTTTCCACGGGTCTGAGCGTTCACACAAAGTCAGTGAGCAACGCTTGAAACAACAGTGAGCAACGGCAATCCCAAGTGTGGCAGGATAAATAATTATCAAACATGTCAAAAACTTGACATCAAGTTACATTTTGCTGAATTTCCGGCAATGCAAAATTATTTTTCTCTTTTGAATGAATTGACGAATGTAATATTGCAAAGGTTGTACGGCCTACAAACGTTGTTTGTTCTTACAATTCTTTCACAAGATATCCATTTCTTTATTTTTCCTGATATATTTTGTCGCATAATATTAACATTTTTGGGGGGCTTATTTAGTCGGTTGCAAGATACAGACTTAATCACATTTTTTAGTGGAAGTACAATGTTGGCAACAAGATTCACTTGATACAATTGGAAATTATTTGAATGCAACACAAACTTTTTTTTATTTTTTCCGTGTTTTTTCTACTTTTTTTCTAATTCCTTTAAAAAAAGTCTCATTGTGTTTATTTTTTCCGAGCTGTTACTTTTTTCTTTTTGTTCTCCATTTACTTATTTAAGAGGAATGCCTGGCTTGTAGAACGGGAGAACTGATCATCCTGGAAGGGGGATAACCTCATGTGTGGCCCCTTTTCAAGATTTCTTCATTTTTTTCCTTTTGAGGTTTTTGAATGTTTCCTTGCCCTCATATTGGTTTTAGATCAGGGGACGGTGTAATAACAGTCTGTAGTTTGGAAAAGTGCATGTCTACAATAATGCATAATTCGGTTTTGAAAGGACAGCAGACTATTTAAATGCAGCCAAAGTCAACCTAACACAACTCAATCATGAATCACAATGTCAGTCTTAGATTTGCCATTACCTAAAATAAGACTTTTATAGATTTTACATTGTATGGGGGAAGTCTCATCTCATCTCATCAGCTGTACCGCTTATCCTCATTAGGGTCGCGGGGGGGCTGGAGCCCATCCCAGCCATCTCCGGGCAGTGGGCAGGGGACACCCTGAACTGGTTGCCAGCCAATCGCAGGGCACACAGGGACAGACAACTCATTCGCTCATTCACACCTAGGGACAATTTGGACCGGCCAATTCACCTGAAATGCATGTTTTTGGAACGTGGGAGGAAACCGGAGTGCCCGGAGGAAACCCACGCAAGCACGGGGAGAACATACAAACTCCGCACAGGAAGTCTGGAGCTGGATTTGAACCCACGACAGGTTCCCATGACATGAACTGTGCCGCACAAGCGCTAACCACTGCGGCACCGTGCTGCCCTATTGGGGAAGTATTTGTGGATAATGTGGGGGTCAAAATGAGTACCGTAAATTACAGACTATAGAGCGCACCTGATTATAAGCTGCACCCACCACATTTTAAGAGGTAAACCGATTTTGTACATACACAAGCTGCACCTGTATATAAGCCGCATGCGCCC
Organism: Urocampus carinirostris; assembly: GCF_059441175.1. Classification (NCBI taxonomy): domain Eukaryota; kingdom Metazoa; phylum Chordata; class Actinopteri; order Syngnathiformes; family Syngnathidae; genus Urocampus; species Urocampus carinirostris. The sequence continues at coordinate 4,473,029 of NC_142355.1, forward strand.
ACATTTAAACATGTAACACAATCATTAAATGAACCCGAATCCGACTTCAAATCCCGCGATTGAAACTAAATGTGGGGGTTTTTGGGGTTTTTAAGGGTTATTGATCTATTTTCGTTATTCATTATCCATTATCCGTTATCGGTCAGTTCATAATACGCTATAAAGCCTAGGAGCCGGGACACTTACTCTCAGCCAAAAGGCCAAGCTAAGGTCCTAGCCCTAAAGCCTTGCTGCGATCATTGCGAATGCACCGTTCCCGGAGGTACTGCAATACCGGGCCGATGCGTGGAGTGGACAGAGCAAGCTCTTATTCCATCTCGTAATATCGGTATAGTCCAAGACCTTCAGCTGATCCACGGCCAGAAGGTTCTGGCCGTGAAGCAGATGCCGTTGGGCAAATGTGGGGTTTTGGGGTTTTTAAGGGTTATTGTTCTATCTTCGTTATTCATTATCCATTATCCATTATCGGTCAGTTCATAATACGCTACAAAGCCTAGGAGCCGGGACACTTACTCTCAGCCAAAAGGCCAAGCTAAGGTCCTAGCCCTAAAGCCTTGCTGCGATCATTGCGAATGCACCGTTCCCGGAGGTACTGCAATACCGGGCCGATGCGTGGAGTGGACAGAGCAAGCTAGTACTCAGTTCCACAACCACAGGATTGGAACTACATGGGGTTTTGGGGTTTTTAAGGGTTATTGTTCTATCTTCGTTATTCATTATCCATTATCCGTTTTCGGTCAGTTCATAATACGCTACAAAGCCTAAGAGCCGGGACACTTATTCTCAGCCAAAAGGCCAAGCTAAGGTCCTAGCCCTAAAGCCTTGCTGCGATCATTGCGAATGCACCGTTCCCGGAGGTACTGCAATACCGGGCCGATGCGTGGAGTGGACAGAGCAAGCTCTTATTCCATCTCCGGAATGCAAAAATCAAAAGGCCAAGCGGCCAAGTTAAGGTCCTAGCAGGCCAAGCTAAGGACCTGGCATCAAAGAGTCCACAGTCCAAAAATCACAGCCGGCAAAATGAATGGAAAATGATACCGGTACTTAAGGTTTGATGCAGACCTGCAGAGTCCAGGTCCCGTTGAAAGAAATCCAAGGAAAAAAGTGTATATATCCAAAGGTAAGGGTGGGAAAAATATATCAGATGAACACTGACGCAACTCCTTTTTCTTTAACCAACTTTTTACCCCCTCTTCTTTCCTTGTCTGTCCCTCGCCTTTAGCGGTCCCCACTTAAACTCGGCACCCCGCGTTTGTTCCGCCCCTCGTTTTTCGTTCACCCGATCAAAACATATCAGAATAAGTGTCTAAAATGAATACATTACAAAATATACAGTTGCAAATACATATTATACATCGGTTACACATATTTACAAAGAAAGACGAACACCGAGAGAGTTTTCAAAGCTTTAATAATAATAATAATATAGCTTTGACAGGGCAGTGTAAATAACACTCGAGCGCCGCTGGCGGCCATTAGAAAAATCACATAAATTGGCCGTTTCACTGAATAAGCCGCAGGGTTGAAAGTTAGGGAAAAAAGTAGCGGCTTATAGTCCGGAATTTACGGTACATCTGTGTACAACATGCAAAATATCTTGTGAAAAATCTAAAATCAGTGTTAGAGTGATATGATTTTTGCACCTGCTTTCTGATGGTCTCAACTCCACTCGGGACACAGCGTGTAGGTCATCTCCCCCCAGGGACCAGATCATAGTCCCCCTCTCTCCAATGATACTGCTTCAGGGCTGACTCACCTCATAGCTGACAGACAGTGCTTTATTACTTTCTTCGGGATAAACGTCTGCCATTTGCAGACCTTCCAAAGCCACATCTCGAGGGTCACTGACGGCACCATCCTTTATTTGGTTTATTTATAAACCGGGGTCCCTGTGTCTTGCTGAGCTTTTTCCACACGCATTGATCAAGCCGGGCCTCATCTTGCGGTGAACTGGTGGCGTGCCTTCAACGCCCCAGATCCAATTGCTTCCTCAACTCCTCTTTCTTAAACGATAGGAAGGCTAAGATCTCACTGTCTGGCATTACTCTAGTGTCCACGATAACGTTGGCGATGCTGGACCCTGATGTATGATTCTGTGATGTGTACAGCTAACAGGGTTGGGTAGGGTTACTTTAACTCAGGGGTGTCAAACTCATTTTAACTCCGGGGCCACACGATAGAAAACACATTCTGTCAGGGGGCCGGACTAGTAGATTAAAGAGAAGGAAAAAGGGAGATAAAGAAATAAGAGAAAGAGGGAGGGAAAAGGGGAGAGGGCGGGACAAAGAAAGAAAAAGAGGGAGAGAGCGTGAGAAACAAAAGATAAAAAGTCGTGAGTGAGGGCGGGACAAAGAAAGGGAGAGGAAAAAAGAAATCCAAAGAGAAATAGACAGAAGGAGAAGAAAGAGAAAAGAAAGCGCGAAGGGTATGAAGAGAGAAAGAAAAAAGAGAAAAGGAAAAAAGGAGGTTAGAGCAAAAGAGGTTAAAAGACACAGAGAGAGAAAGAGACAAAGAGCAACAAGGGAAGAGAAAAAGAGACAGAGACAGAGTGGGAGAATAGGGGTGGAAAAGAAAGAGAGAAAAATAAATACAAGTACAATACAAATACAAGGCTTTGGCAACATCAAGTTGACATATTTCAACCTGCAGCTTGTTTTTCTCTTGTGCTTCTCTGAGTGTTGTCTCGCGGGCCGGATTCAATCCCTTAGCGGGCCTGATCTGGCCCGCGGGCCGCCTGTTTGACACCTGTGCTTTAACTGGATTACTTTCAATTACTTTTGGTTTATTCCGATACCAAATATGCTAATAAAAGACAAAACAAACTAAATATGAATAAAATGATGACTCACGTCACGTGGTAAGCTTTCTCTCCTGGCTTTGATCTCTTTGATCTCCGGCAAAACTAACATAAAATGCGACAGAAACGAAATGAAAATAAATCCAAACAGCTTGCCGACATCATTTTGTCAGGGAAGACCAGAACAGAGCAGGAGACCCCAGAGCGTTCGTACAATTCTTTATTTGGGGAAGCGTAAGGGTTAGCGGGAGACGTGATGACCGTCGAACGTCAGCAGCAGCAACGACGTGAAGACAACTTCGGAAGACGTAACCAATCGTAGCGTGGGACGGAGGCAGGTCGAGTTTACCAGGACTGGAGAGAAGATCGTAGCGTGGGACGGAAGCAGGTCGGATCGGAGGCAGGTCGGATCGGAGGCAGGCAGGCAGAATCAGGTAAACAAGAAGGCACATGTAATCGGGAGAGTCTTACGGGGTACAGAAGTAATCCTCAGACAATCAGGTCTCGGCGTAGCGTGCTTAAAAAGGGAACATAAACCAATCAGGAAGCGCATTCCCGCGCGTCAGATGATTACCCCAGGTGGCTCCACTTGGGTAATCATGACACATTTTTGGCGTTCCATGTATTCCGTTACTCCCCAAGCCTGCACAAAATTTAGTCATTTTATTCATATTTAGTTTCTTTTGTCTTTTATTAGCATATTTGGTATTGGAGTCATCCAAAAGTAATTAAAAGTAATCCAGTTAAAGTAACCCTACCCAACCCTGATCATAGCAAGCAGAACACGCTCTCCACCGTAGAAAATCTTACCTTTTGTACTTGAGCGCCGCTGGCGGCCGTTAGAAAAATTACATTAAATAGCCGCATCACTGATTAAGCCGCAGGGTTGAACGTTTGGGAAAAAAGTAGCGGCTTATAGTCCGGAATTTACGGTAGTATAGTATACGTCATATATGAAGGAATAGGTACAGTGACTTAAACGTGAAAATATGATGTCCAGGGATGAGACGGCGTTGTTCATATTGACGGGCCATAAATAACAATAATGTAAAATGATCTTGCGGGCCGGATATGATTACACGGCGTCCGGCCCGCGGGCCGAGAGTTTGACTCATGTGCTTTATAGAGTCCACTGCATTGTACACATTAATGTGTTCTTGACATAGCACCTCTATATTAAATATATATTATGCTCTTCATAGATTTTAATGAGGAGCTGTGGCAAGCACACTGAATCATTTGATGTATTTATTTTGCATCAGGCTGGCCACTTACTGTTCCAGCCATGCCCCCCTGTGTATCAGCATCTCCACCTGGATGTCCTGGATTGGGAGTCGAATTAATCATCTCTAAAAATACTCGTGGGTGGTGTACCATCTTCAGCTTGCTAGGAGTATAAGTTGTTTAGAAATGCATATCGCACAATACCTAATAAGTATTCATGATGCAGATGCTAGAGAGGGTCAAACTTGCGGGTTTTATCAATGATAGCTAGCTAGCTGCTCAGGTCTGGCTGAGGCCCTGAAATGAATTTGCTGTACACAGGGTTGGGTAGGGTTACTTTAACTTGATTACTTTTAATTACTTTTAGATTACTTCAATACCAAATATGCTAATAAAAGACAAAATAACCTAAATATGAATAAAATTATGACTCACAACACGTGGTAAGCTTTCTCTCCTGGCTTTGATCTCTTTGCTCTCCGGCAAAACGAACATAAAATGCGACAGAAACAAAATGAAAATAAATCCATACAGCTTGCCAACATCATTTTTGCCGTTCCATGTGTTCCATTACTCCCCAAGCTTGCACAAAATTTAGTAATTTTATTCATATTTAGTTTCTTTTGTCTTTTATTAGCATATATGGTATTGGAGTCATCCAAAAGCAGGGTTGGGTAGGGTTACTTTAACTTGATTACTTTCAATTACTTTTGGATGACTCCTATAACAAATATGCTAATAAAAGACAAAAGAAACTAAATATGAATAAAATGATGACTCACAACACATGGTAAGCTTTCTCTCCTGGCTTTGATCTCTGGCAAAACTAACATAAAATGCGACAGAAACAAAATGAAAATCAATCCAAACAGCTTGCCAACATCATTTTTGCCGTTCCATGTATTCCGTTACTCCCCAAGCCTGCACAAAATGTAGTCATTGTATTCATGTTTAGTTTATTTTGTCTTTTATTATCATATTTGGTATTGGAGTAATCCAAAAGTAATTAAAAGTAATCAAGTTAAGGTAACCCTACCCAACCCTGGGTGTACATCAATAGTCCAAGTGAGGGATGCTTACACAAAGGTAAGTAGATGAGTCGGTGCAGCAGTAGGACTCAGTTATATAAATATATATATATATATATATATATATATATATATATATATATATATATATATATATATATATATACACTTTTTGAAATTGCTTAATTTATAAATAACTGTGTTGTGATGTTGTGGTAGACTCAAACACAGGAAGCCTGGCAAGGTGCTGAAAAATAATGTTTAATTACAAAGTCCTTAATAAAGTAACACACACATGGTCAACAATAACTAAAAACTGTCAGAATCAGAAACAAAAAACAAACCTCCAAACCCAGGATTTATTTATTTATCTATCTATCTACCTTGGTCATATCCCTCAAGAGGGGTGACCGACAGCGAGACAAACACATACAATAACAAAGAAAATAAAAGGGAAAAAATAGCAAAAAAAACACACACAATATTTTTGGGGCCATGGCCAACCCAATTGCCAGTGAAAACCAGTGAAAACCCAGGATGAAAACTGGAATTGGTGAGAAAAATGACCCGACCATGGGCTGTGTCCAAAACGTCCCCATTAAGCACCCTATGGTGGAACGCCAGACCCCATCACTGATCTTTTAGGCACAATTCTTTATTTTTTTAAACGTTCTTTTTCCTAATGCTAGTTGGACTGGAATGCACTGGTTTGATTGAATCCCAAGCTGGCGCCTCTTCCAAGAGAGGTTTGTTCCCGCCGGGATGTGAAGTTCTACGAGGCAAAGATAACGCGCTGTCTCATCATGATGTGCGCAGTCAGGTAGGAGAGCATCTGTCTGGCCCAGGGGACCTCCACTAGCAGCTCTGTCTTAGTGCCGAGGGCCATCCGAACCCTTCCGATGATTTTTCCGTGGCAGCAGACGAAAGCTATATATTTTAATTAAGTCTTTATCTCCCTCACGCCAGACAATAGGCTCATGGCTGGATTCTGGAAAACAAAAGACAGGGTCATGGTCAATGTTCCCTGTCATTTTCCTTACGGGTCTGAGCGTTCACACAAAGTCAGTGAGCAACGCTTGAAACAACAGTGAGCAACCATAATCCCAAGTGTGGCAAGATGATTAATTATCAAACGTGTCCAAAGCTTGACATCAAGTTACATTTTGCTGGGTTTCCGGCAATGCAAAATTATTTTTCTCTTTTGAATAAATTGACTCATGTACTATTGCAAAGGTTGTACGGTCTACAAACGTCGTTTGCTCTTACAAATCTTCCACAAGATATCCGTTAATTTTTATTTCCTGATATATTTTGTCGCATAATATTAATATTTTTGGGGGCTTATTTAGTCGGTTGTAAGATACAGAACTGTACTTAATGTCATGGTCGCCTTGGCGACCGGTCTGCCCCGCCCCCTGGGCACCAGCTGAAGCAGTTCAACTAATCGCGTGTCTGCTATTAGGGGCTGGATTGTGGGCTTCGCGGGTGCTGGCTCATTATATATATATACACATTCCCCGGTCTGCTATGCCTTGTCCTGTTTTAGTTTTACACATTTTCTGTCTGTTATGCCCTGTCCTGTTGAGTTCGTGCCGGAGGAACTCTGTACCGTTCTGTTCTGAGTGTAAGAATGTTTTTGTTTGTCTTGTCCCGGAGTTTTGGACAACTTTTATTTTGTTAAATAAAACTTATGGATCGTCACGCAATTGAGTTCTCTCAGTTCCTGCCTCCTGCCTCCGTTCTGGTCCGGTCACCCCTTCCACGCCACCACGCCTTGTGACACTTAATCACATTTTTTCAGTGGAAGTACAATGTTGGCAACAAGATTCACTTGATATAATTGGAAATGATTTGAATGCAACACAAACTTTTTCTTCTTTTTTCCGTGGTTTTTTTCTACTTTTTTTTAAATTCCTTTAAAAAAATCTCATTGTGTTTATTTTTTCAGAGCTGTTACTTTTTTCTTTTTGTTCTCTATTTACTTTTTTCCTTCATTTCTTTGTTTTCTTTTTTTCTGTCTTTTTTCTAAATGTTTCCTTATTTTTTTCTCTTTTGTTTCTTTTTTTCTCAGCTTTTCACTACTTTTTCATTTTGGTATTTTTTTCTTCTTTTTTCTATTCTCCCCTTCCTTTAAGTCATTTTCTGCATAATTGTACATAATATTTGGTCGTGTAGGGATTTAAGAAGCAAAAACAACCTGAAGAGCCGTTTGGGACCCGAAAGAGCCGGTTCTTTTTAGTGAGCCGAGCCGAAGAAGCCGGTTCTCGAAAAACTCTACTGACTTTACTCAACTTCGTTCTACTTCGACATTGACTTCAAAATACCGCACTTAGGACACAACGTCAGGGGAACCCGTGTATTTTTACCTTCATGCACTGTAACTTTGACTTAAGTCGCTTCTTAATTAGTAATTTTGAGCCCTCATTTTTGTGCGCTGGCTAGATTTTCTTGTGCGCTGAGAATGTGCGAGCAGTGCGCAATTGCGCGCAGCTTAGAGGGAACACTGGTCATGGTGGAACTCAAAATTGGGATTAAAATATTAGATAGTAAATAGTGTTAAAATATGAGTGCTTCAATTGCTGATCTAAAAGCACATGTACTCCTAGTTCAGCTAATTATACCTCCCAGGCATGAGGAAGCTACATGTGTAGAGACTTGTCACAGGTGTTACTATGCCAATAGCAGGAAGCTGAGTTAGCTTTTTTATTGGCAGCTCTGCTTGTTATAAATGTAAGTAAATATTCTTTAAATAAACGCAACCTCATTGACACAACTGAATGACTCAGTGCCGATGACGCGTTGTCAATGTTGTGTTTCTTGGATGGTGAAAGGAAATAGTCTTCCCACTCTCGCACGGTTAATGTCAGAGTTCTCTAGTGCGGTATTTGCACTCCAAACCAGGTAGCAGTAATGTGACTGAATCAGTATACCGACTGAAAGTAAATTTTGAAAAATAGCAGAATTAGCAGCCAACAAAATATGATTTTTCAGAGGGGGCTTTTGTTAAAACTTTTTTAAAGATATCCCTTATTGCATGGGCGTAACCAGTGTTCCCAATTGCGCACTGCTCGCACATTCTCAGCGCACAAGAAAATCTAGCCAGCGCACAAAAATGAGGGCTCAAAATTACTAATTAAGAAGCGACTTAAGTCAAAGTTACAGTGCATGAAGGTAAAAATACACGGGTTCCCCTGACGTTGTGTTCTAAATGCGGTATTTTGAAGTCGAGTCGAAGTAGAACGAAGTTGAGTGAAGTCAGTAGAGTTTTTCGAGGACCGGCTCCTTTGGCTCGGCTGACTAAAAGGAACCGGCTCTTTCGGGTCCTAAACAGCTCTTCAGGTTGTTCCCTCTAAGCTGCGCGCGTACGCAATTGCGCACTGCTTGCTCATTCTCAGCGCACAAGAAAATCTAGCCAGGGCACAAAAATGAGGGCTCAAAATTACTAATTAAGAAGCGACTTAAGTCAAAGTTACAGTGCATGAAGGTAAAAATACACGGGTTCCCCTGACGTTGTGTTCTAAATGCGGTATTTCGAAGTCTAGTCGAAGTAGAACGAAGTTGAGTGAAGTCAGTAGAGTTTTTCGAGAACCGGCTCCTTTGGCTCGGCTCACTAAAAGGAACCGACTCTTTCGGGTCCTAAACAGCTCTTCAGGTTGTTCCCTCTAAGCTGCGCGCGTACGCAATTGCGCACTGCTCGCACAAGAAAATCTAGCCAGCGCACAAAAATGAGGGCTCAAAATTACTAATTAAGAAGCGACTTAAGTCAAAGTTACAGTGCATGAAGGTAAAAATACACGGGTTCCCCTGACGTTGTGTTCTAAATGCGGTATTTCGAAGTCTAGTCGAAGTAGAACGAAGTTGAGTGAAGTCAGTAGAGTTTTTCGAGAACCGGCTCCTTTGGCTCGGCTCACTAAAAGGAACCGGCTCTTTCGGGCCCTAAACGGCTCTTCAGGTTGTTTTTGCTTCTTTAGTCCCAACATGACCAAATATTAAGTAAAATTATGCACAAAATAACTTAAAGGAAGGGGGGAATAGAACAAAAAAGAAAAAAATACCAAAATGAAAAAGTATGAAAAGCTGAGAAAAAAAGAAGAAAGAATTTAGAAAAAAGGCAGAAAAAAAGGAAAGAAAGAAACGTAGGAAAAAAGTAAATAGAGAACAAAAAGAAAAAAGTAACAGCTCGGAAAAAATGAACACAATGAGACTTTTTTTAAAGGAATTTAAAAAAAAGAGAAAAAAACAGGAAAATAGAATAAAAAGTTTGTCTTGCATTCAAATAATTTCCAAGTATATCAAGTGAATCTTGTTGCCAACATTGTACTTCATAAACATATTGATAGAAAACAAAAATGTGAACAACGCAGCATCGGAAATACTCTTCTGCCTTGAAATGGTTCCGTGCATCGGATTCTTAGCCCCACTCCTGCCCCTCTCTTTGCGTGGCTAGTTTCACTTGCGGCATAGCGACAGAGTCTGTGGAGGCTCAGGTGTATTACGGTGAGAGTATGTTACACAGGGGTTATTGTTGGTTCTATGTCGATCTCATGTAGTGGGAGAGCTATTTTAAAGTTGGCTGATCACTAAAAGATACACCAGGCATTTTGTCTTATTTTACAACTAGCTAGTTGGAGAAGAAGGGCCGGGCTCCTACTCTAAGGGGCCCGTCCCACCCCAACTGCATTTATTTAGATAGAACAAAGACAGAGAAAGAAAGAAACGCCCCTTTGGGCGGTACCAATATTTGAAAAGGAAACATGATACCATCTGGTTTAGAGATACACGTTTTTCTGGGGAATTCCACCTTACATTGATGTTAACAACTCATTAGATAGATAGATAGATAGATAGATAGATAGATAGATAGATAGATAGATAGATAGATAGATAGATAGATAGATAGATAGATAGATAGATAGATAGATAGATAGATAGATAGATAGATAGATAGATAGATAGATAGATAGATAGATAGATAGATAGATAGATAGATAGATAGATAGATAGATAGATAAATCGTGACGTGCTAATACCCACTGTAGCGTGTTCTATAGAGTATTTAGATAGTGCTACACAGAATACACATTGCAATAAAATACAGTAATATGCAATGTAGGGGGTGTGGTTTAATGTGGGCCTTTACTCCGCCGGATGGAGTTAAAGAGCCTCATGGCATGAGGAAGAAAAGATCTCTTCAGTCTGTCCGTAGTACAAGACTGTGACAGCAGTCTGTCGCTGAAGCTTTTCTTCTGTCTGGATATAATGCTATGTAGTGGATGTGATGAATTGTCCATGATTGACCACAGCTTTTTTAGTGCCCGTCTCTCAGCTACTGTTGTCAGGCTGTCCAGCTCTGTGCCCACAACCAAGCTCGCTTTCCTCACCAGTTTATTGAGACTTTGATATCATCAAAACATATTATTTATCATTTTAGTTGTATTGAATCGAACGCCAATTGCCCGCCATGCATATGTTTTTGGACTGTCCGGGGAAACCCACACAGGCACCAGGAGAACATACAAACTCCACACAATGAAGCTGGTGACTGGATTTGAACCGATGACCTCAGAACTGTGCCGCGGATGTGTTAACCACTCATCAGCCGTGCCGTGTCAGACTAACCGGCCAGTCCAAATTGTCCCTAGGTTGAGAATTAGCATGTCTGTCTCTTTGTGCCTGCGACTGGCAGGCAACCAGTTCAGGGTGTCGCCTGCCAACTGCCCGAAGATAGCTGGGATGGGCTCCAGCACCCCCGTGACCCTACTGAGAATATGCTGTGCAGATAATGGCTGGAGGGATGAATCGAACGTAATTATGATTAGCCGAGCATTGTTAATGTGTGAGTGCGTAAGCTATGTGTGGGGAAATCTTCCCAGCAGCAGCACGGACATTCAGGTTTTTTCTGGAAAAAAGCACCATGTTCAGGTGACAGTCTCTTACCCACAGATTAGAAGAGACACTCCTGAACAGTGTTGAATGATCCTAAATCACTTTTAAAAAATGATTAAAAACATAATAATAACTAGGGCAGCTCGGCGGCGCAGTGGTTAGCGCGTGTGCGGCACAGTTCTAAGGTCTTGGGAACCTCCTGTGTGGGTTCAAATCCAGCTACCGGACCTGTGTGGATTTTGTATGTTCTCCCCGTGCTTGCGTGGGTTTCCTCCGGGCTCTCCGGTTTCCTCCCACATTCCAAAGACATGCATTTCAGGTGGATTGGCCGGTCCAAATTGTCCCTAGGTGTGAATGAGCGAGCGAGTTGTCTGTCCCTGTGTGCCCTGCGATTGGCTAGCAACCAGTTCAGGGTGTCCCTTGCCCGATGATTGCTCGGATGGGCTCCAGCACCCCCACGATCCTACTGAGGATAAGCGGTGCAGCTAATGAGATGAGATGAGATGAGATGAGATAATAACCAGCAAAATACAGATGTCAAATTGTATTCATGCCTATGCTCACTTTGCACAATGTTGACTATTTTTGCACTCATACGATCCCAAAACTGTATGTAACATCCTACATGCCCACATTTCTTGTGTAAATATTGTGTAAATTATAACCTTATCTTCTTTGTCCCTTTATCCTCTTTGTTTTCTTTTATCCTCACTGTTAAATGTGACCTGGAGTGCCACGCCCAATTTCGTTATCACAATCTGTTCAACCCATTTTGTAACAATCAGGGTTGGGTAGGGTTACTTTTACTGGATTACTTTCAATTACTATTGGATTACTCCAATACCAACTTTGCTAATAAAAGACAAAATAAACTAAATATGAATAAAATGATGACTCAAAACACGTGGTAAGCTTTCTCTCCTGGCTTTGATCTCTTTGATCTCCGGCAAAACTAACATAAAATGCGACAGAAACAAAATGAAAATAAATCCAAACAGCTTGCCAACATCATTTTTGCCATTCCATGTATTACGTTACTCCCCAAGCCTGCACAAAATTGAGTCATTTTATTCATATTTAGTTATTTGTCTTTTATTAGCATATCTGGTATTGGAGTAATCCAAAAGTAATTGAAAGTAATCACGTTAAAGTAACCCTACCCAACCCTGCGCATATTGCACTAATACGATCCTAAAACTGTATGTAACATCCTACATGCCCACATTTCTTGTGTAAATATTGTGTAAATTATATCCTTATCTTCTTTGTTCCTTTATCTTCTTTGTGTTCTTTTATCCTCACTGTTAAATGTGAACCTGGAGTGCCACGCCCAATTTCCTGATCACAATATGTTCAACCCATTTTGTAACAATGACAATAAAGGCATATTCTATTCTATTCTATTCTATTCTAACCACTCTTCTTGCTCTCCCCCTAAAACTCCAAACCTAAAATCACCCTTGCCTACTCATAATATTGTTGTCATTGAGAGCTCAGTTCCAAAAGCGTATTTCTCTCTAAGCGTAGAGATGATCTAAAATGGCTCTCTTAGGTGAGAAGTACCTGAACGCAGACATGAGAAGAAAATCATAAAGACAGGAAATGTTTACTGAATCCATTATATAATGGCGATGTTATGTAAAATTTCACAGGGATCTAAAAATGAGGTTCAAAGATGCGGGAAACGAGAGGATAATATTGGGGCAGGAACTCTAAAAGGAGAAATAGAATACAGGTTCAGATCAAAGAACGAGTGCATTAATGGGAGCAGTAAGCAAATGACTCCGACAGCGTGAGTGGATTTGGTGATGCGGTGGTGTTGGTCGAGCCGTGGCTTCAGACTGCAGATGATGATTGCTTGCTGCAGTTTTTTGCTTTGGTGAGGAAGAGGCAGCACATGATAAACTGCGACCTTTATTGTTAGGCCACACACGAAACTGCCGTTCATTTCGCAGTGCAGCAGAAAATCGCTTCTCAATGCCTCGTAGTGAGTCAGAAAAGATGAGGGCCAATAAGGGATCTTTGGGGTCCACTCTGGAATGCAGGGACTTTGGGGACAACACCATGCAAGGGGCTTGTCAGACAACTAATTGAAATCAGTCAATAAATACAAATACAGTGGAACCTCAGTTTTCGAACGCCTCTCAGTTTGAACAAATCGGTGTCCGACCCAAAATTTCGAGAAATTCTTGCTTCGCTGTTCGGTCAAAAAATTGGAGTTCGAACGCCGGTAATGCGTGGGTGCGTACGCTAGGGTGCGATGTTGAGCGGCGTACGGGTGTTTTAGCCCCTTATTATGCCTCCGAAGAAAGTCAGTGCAAGCAGCAAAGTTGCTACAGGTGAAAAAAGAAAAGTAGTGCGTACAACTATTGCATTTAAGAAAGAAATTATAACAAAATATGAAGGAGGTGTGCGAGTGTCTGATCTTGTTAGGGAATACAGCATGGCTAAATGTACGATCAGTACGATACTAAAGAATAAGGAGGCTGTGAAATCTAGTGATGTGGCTAAGGGAGTGAGCGCTATAAGCAAGCAACGGCCGCAAGTTTTGGAAGAGGTTGAAAAACTTTTGATGATTTTTATAGATTGGTATTTTAAGAGAAAAGAACATCCTTCCAAACAATAATTTTCCTTCCACCTCCATCCCTCTCCCCACCGTCCACCTGCGCCTTCTGCTGACCACCACAAAGGTAAGAAATCCTATTCAGAATTCTTTTCTTTATCCTTTTTTTTATTTTTACACGTTCATGTTAGGGTAATCTTTCGTACGGAAGATAACGATAACGCGAACGTACGATTAGCCTGGGTTTGCTTTATGTTTACGTTAAACATTCAAGGTAAACATTCAGGGTGTTGGAACAGAGCCCAACATTCAGGGTGTTGGAACGGAGCCCCCTTTCCAAAGAACCGCTCACCACTTGTTGTGGAGACCCGGGTGCTAAATGACGTGTAAACGACCTGATTTTTTTATTTTTACACGTTCATGTTAGCGTAATCTTTCGTATGGAAGATTACGATAACGCAAACGTACGATTATCTTTATGTTTACGTTAAACATTCAAGGTAAACATTCAGGGTTTTGGAACGGATTAAAACGATTTACATTATTTTTAATGGGAAAAATGATTTCGGTGATCGAACAAATCGGTTTTCGAACAGGGTTCTGGAACGGATTATGGTCGAGAACCGAAGTTCCTCTGTATATACAAATAAATAGAAATATTTATAACTGTTACAGCTTTTTCTTAAGAAACAGTGACATGTTTACATTTTTGGTTGCAGCTCGTTACTCTTTGCAGGGTGTGCTAGTTTGCATGTATTCATGTGAATTTGTGGAGTTGCCACAGTAGTAGACCACTTTACTCTTCAAATTACACCTGGCATTGTCTTTTTCTGTACTTGAAAAAAAGGCCCCACTGCGCTGCGCTTCCTATTTGCCTCTGTCATTTTTAGCTTCTAGTCTCTCCTGCCAGGTAGGTAGGGAGAGGTGCTAAAAGGGACTCAGTCAGTCATACAATCAGGCATACACATAGAGTGGTTGATGGAGCTGGGTGAGAGCGAGAATGGCTGTCTACTAAAGAAGCAGTGCTTTGAATCAATTGGTGAAGGAACGAATCGTGGATCCCAGGACAATCGATCCGATCCAAGTACGTGCTCTGTATTGATAACATCAATATTTGGATTGATTTCAAAGCCCTAAGGCACCCTGTTTTGTGTCTGGGGACACAAAACATCTCACTCTGTGTTGTCACCTAGGAAGGCCTCATCACGCTAAGGCCAGACTGGTCCTTTTTGGAGCCATCACATCCGATTCTTCGGATGAGTGCTGACATCCTCGTGGAAGGACACGAGCATTTTGACGTCAGCCACCGCCGCCGAGAAAACACGCTCACAAAAATAGCTCCGACCCAACCCCTTTCAGTTTGCTCCACCACCTCGTGCTGCAGAGGAGGTGTATTTTGGTCAGCTAGTGTCAAAGACGTCACAGTCGCAGGGGTGTGAACCGAGCGCACGGCTAAGTTCTCTCACTCACTGTCAGAGCATCCACTCATCGGCGCTCCGTGTACCCACGGACTCTGACAGCAGGGCCGGCTTCTCACCCAGACAACGTGGCAGATGCGGCATTCCCTCTGGGAAACATTGCTCAAATGAACGCCAACATCTCAACAATGAACTCGATTGCCCTTTATACATCTTTGGGATGACTAATGAAGTACCGTTGGATGTATGCACTCAGTGGAAGGAAAGAAGATTTCATAACATAGTGGCAGAATGTATAAACACCACTTGATATCCTACACAGACTGAAAAACAATACACTGTAAATTCCGGACTATAGAGCGCACCTGATTATAAGCCGCAAGAGCCACATTTTAAGAGGAAAACCGAATTTGTACATACACAAGCCGCACCTGTATATAAGCCGCATGCGCCCACATTTAAACATGTTACACAAACACAAAATTAACCCAAACCCGACTTCAAGTGCCGCGATTGAAACTAAATGGGGTTTTTTTAAGGGTTATTGTTCTATCTTCGTTATTCATTATCCATTATCTGTTATCGGTCAGTTCATAATACGCTACAAAGCCTAGGAGCCGGGACACTTACTCTCAGCCAAAAGGCCAAGCTAAGGTCCTATCCCTAAAGCCTTGCTGCGATCATTGCGAATGCACCGTTCCCGGAGGTACTGCAATACCGGGCCGATGCGTGGAGTGTGTCCTCCATTAAAGTCCACAGTCCAAAAATCACAGCCGGCAAAATGAATGGAAAATTATACCGGTACTTAATGTTTGATGCAGACCTGCAGAGTCCAGGTCCCGTTGAAAGTAATCCAAGGAAAAAAGTGTATATTTCCAAAGGTAAGGGTGGGAAAAATATATCAGATGAACACATTTACTCACGCAACTCCTTTTTCTTTAACCAAATTTTTATCCCCTCTTCTTTTCTTGTCTGTCCCCCACCTTTAGCCGTCCCCACTTAAACTCGGCACCCCGCGTTTGTTCCGCCCCTCATTTTTTGTTCACCCGTGCAAAACATATCAGAATAAGTGTCTAAAATACATACATTACAAAAATATACAGTTGCAAATACATATTATACATGGGTTACACATATTTACAAAGAAAGACGTACACCGAGAGAGTTTTCAAAGCTTTAAAAATAATAATATAGCTTTGACATGGCAGTTAATGGTAGCAACACTCGAGCGCCGCTAGCAGCCGTTAGAAAAATTACATAAATTGTCCGCATCACTGAATAAGCCGCAGGGTTGAAAGTTAGGGAAAAAAGTAGCGCCTTATAGTCCGGAATTTACGGTAGTTATTACATCAATACCTCATAACAATTTCAATTAAAGCTCATTTTCATCACCACTATTTTTAAAAAAGGCAAGACACTGAAGAAAGTGGTTGCTTGACTGTATAGTTCTGGTTCAAATAAAAACATCTATTCAATGCTAAATAAATAGTGGACACATTTTCAACAATTCACCAAGCAATAGTCAATGTTAGCCACATAAAAGAGAAATGATAAAATGGTATATGCTACTAGTGACTCGCAAGAACGCATCTAATTGATCCTATTTACTTCAGCTATCCTATCATATGTCATGATTGCCGAAGTGAAGACACCTGTGGCAATCGTTTGGCGCGCTGGAGCGCGCTCTCTGATTGGCTGACGTTCTCTTCTTAAGCGGTCAGCGTCCAGACCAGGACGTCAGAGCGTACTTCTGTGTTCCTGTGTGTTTCGCCAGATTACCAAGTACCAAAGACTACTCTCCTGTTTTGATTCCTGCCTTCGGTTTCGACCTGTTTCTGCCCCGCGTTTACGATCTACTCTCCTGCCCTGGCCATCGACCTGCCCGCTAAGACGTATTGATTCTGCCCTCCTGTCACGGAACTGCCGTTCCGTCCAACGCTGCTAGCGACCGACAACCATCGGCTCCCAAAGCCAGCTTTGTCAGCTCAATCCAATAAAGATTCCTTTAAAACTGACGCAATTGAGTCCGAGATTCCATTCTGGGTCGTGACATCATACAAATAAAAAATCGAACAAATTAGCATGTAGTTGCCTTTCATGGCTGATGCCGATTGCTCTGACTTTCTTTTTTCCTTTTCTCTCTTTTCTCTTTATCTCTTCATACCCTTCGCGCTTTTTCTCTTTTCTCTCCTTCTGTCTTTCTATTTCTCTTTGGATTTCTTTCTTCCTCTCCCTTTCTTTCCCCCCTCTCTTTTTATCTTTTGTTTCTCACGCTTTTCTCTCTCTCTCTTTTTTCTTTCTTTATCCCGCCCTCTCTCATTTTCCCTCCCTCTTTCTCTTATTTCTTTATCTCTCTTTTCTTTCTCTTTAATCTACTAGTCCGGCCCCCGACAGAATGATTGTTCTATCGTGTGACCCCTGAGTTAAAATGAGTTTGACACCCCTGTGTTAAATAGAATCGTGTGATGATAAATTCTACGTTTATTATCTAACTTCATATGAGGTGTTCATTATTATTTTCTTGTATTTGAATGATAAGATATTATACATTTTACATATAGTACCTTCTCATAATAACTGGTTACATTAATGAAATAATGTGAAAAGAATTTGAACTGTCAAGGGGACAGGATAAAGATAAGATTTGTCTTGTTCTCATCAGCCCTTTTTTCCTTTCTGATTTCTTAATTGTTTATCAAAGTTGTTGATTTTGAATTCATTGTAACCTCGTATTTAAATCAAAGAGGAAAAAAAATGGCAATCGATAAGTCGATCAAAAAATAGAAGTGGGTATCCTCCATTTATGCGCGTAAAGTCTGGACTTTGCCTCTTAATATCATATTATTATTATATATATTATTATTTATACTATTACTTGGTCGAAATAAATGCACGAGTCAGGCAGGCAGACGAGCAGGCAGACGGACGATCCAGGCAGGCAGACGGACGAGCCAGGCAGGCAGGAAGACAAGCAGACGGACGATCCAGACAGGCAGACAGATGACTCAGGCAGGCAGACAGATGAGCAGCTATCGGACGGATGGAGTCGATACCAGACAGGATCGAAAAGATAGGATTGATATCAAAACTGGCTATCAAAATTAAACAAGACAAACTAGACGGGAACGAAACTGGAGATCGATATTAAACAGGCCAAAATAGACGGGAACAATACTGGACAGTAAACACGAGCAGGAAACCGGACAGTGTCTAAACCCACGTCTTGCCGGTGCAGAGGTTTGTTGACGGACTGACAAAAGGTGAGTGAGAGCACTGAGCTTAAATAGAAGGGAGGCCAATCTGTTAACGAGCCGCAGCTCGCGCCACATGGGCGGGACAATTATAGTCCCGTGACAGGTAGGCAGAATCAATACGTCTTAGCGGGCAGGTCGATGGCCAGGGCAGGAGAGTAGCTCGTAAACGCGGGGCAGAAACAGGTCGGAACCAAAGGCAGGAATCTAAACAGAGAGTAGTCTTTGGTACTTGCTAATCTGGCGAAACACACAGGAACACAGGAGTACGATCAGACGTCCTTGTCTGGACGCTGACTGCTTAAGAACTGAACGTCAGCAAATCAGAGAGCGCGCTCCGGCGCGCCAAGCGATTGCCACAGGTGTCTTCACTTCGGCAATCATGACAAAAATACACGAGTAATTATTTGAACCCAATTCTTGCACTTAAGCTATTTCCAATCAGAGTATTTTTGAGTACTTGACACCAATTTGTTGCAGTGAGTTGGAGCAGAGTGGCGCATTTGGTGTGATGTTACGAGAAAACCCAAATATTGCATATGATTACACAAAGATTTACACTCATTATTATTATCATTATTGTTGATATTATTAATGTTGTTATTCTTAATGTTATTGTTGTATTTGTGTTATTGCTTTATAAGAAAATACTATCTATCTGCCTTGGTCATATCCATCAAGAGGAGTGACCAACAGCAAGACAAACACATATAATAACATAGAAAATAAAAGGGAAAAAATAGCAAGAAACACACACAAAAATGTGTGGACCATGGCAAACACAAGTGCCCAAACACCCAAACAAGTTAGGCACCTCGGCACCTAAGTTGGTCATGCTTTCGGGACAAAACGGGACACAAGAAAGCGGCCATGTCACCCGGGTCAGGGTGACACAACACACTCTTTTGTTCAACAGCAGGGCCCGACAGCTTACACTGGTTTACCCCTGCGGCATCATACAGGTGCCCTGTCCATCCCTTGGAACGCGCCCAAACATCCCACTATCCTTTTACAACACCTCTCCACTCATTCCTATCACCAGCAAGAGCTCTAGCTTTCACTAAATTTAGACCTCTTTCCTGCAGTGCATTCGGACTTCTTGGTCTCCTTCCATTGACTTCTGCTCTGTAGATCCTCTTCAACATTCACTCCTCATCCAGCCTCTCCATGTGTCCAAACCAACCGAGTACTCTCTTATCCACACGCTTGCTCAGTTCCACGACTACTCCAGTTCTGTCTCTCACAATTTCATTTCTCAATCTATCCGATCTTATCACTCCTAACATACTCCTCAAACACTTCATCTCAAAAACATTTAAGAAAATACAAATATGTTTAATGCAGACCTCAGGCCAGGCCGACAAGAAATTGTCAGACATGAAACCGGTCCGTGGAACAGAAAAGGTTGGCGACAACTGCTTAAGTGACTGCTTTCTTTAAGCTTGTGAAAGTGAATGGATTATCTGTCACTCTCAAAAACAAAAACAAAAAGCATGTAAAAAACGAGTAACACAGTGCTCAACAGATATGCCCAAAGCTCCAAGTATAGAGCTGACAAATGATCAACTGGGGAAAAAAACTCACCCTGCACAATCAATGTGAACATTGTTTTCTTGTTGGCAGGTGTTCGCTAGCAAAAAAAACAAGGGGAACTAAAAATACAATTGTCAGGACCAAATCAGGATTCGTGTCATCAATGCATTCCTAATGAGGCGAAGAGAAGGAACTAAACCCGGTTAACATCAGGCAGGCAGCTCAATTTCGACTACACAGTGCCGTAAAAATGTGTTTGAACCCAATGTTCCCTCTAATTTTCCACGGGTCTGAGCGTTCACACAAAGTCGGTGAGCAACGCTTGAAACTACAGTGAGCAACAGCCATCCCAAGTGTGGCAACTAAGTCAGTATCAAACATCACTTTTGAACCAATTGACTCATGTATTATTGCAATGTTGTATGGCCTACAAACGTCATTTGTTTTTACAACAATTCTTTCAAAAGATTTCCATTTCTTTTTTTTTCTGGTATCTTTTGTCGCATAATACTAACATTTTTGGGGGCTTATTGAGTCGGTTGCACGATACACAACTGTATTTAATCACATTTTTCAGTGTTAGTACAATGTTGGCAACAAGATTCACATGGTATAATTGGAAATTATTTGAATGCAACACAAACTTTTTAATTCCTTTAAAAAAATCTTATTTTGTTTATTTTTTTCCTAGCTGTTACTTTTTTCTTTTTGTTATCTATCTACTTTTTTCTCTTTGTTTTATCTTTTCTTTTTTTTCTGGCTTTTCTGTATTTTTCCTACTTTTTTCTCTTCCTTTTGTTTCTTCCTTTCTCAGCTTTTCACTACTTTTTCATTTTGGAATTTTTTTCTTTCTTGTTCTATTCCCCTTTCTTTAAGTCATTTTGTGCATAATTTTACACAATATTTGGTCATATAGGGATGAAAGAAGCAAAAACAACCTGAAGAGCTGTTTAGGACCCGAACGAGCCGGTTCATTTTAGTGAGCCGAGCCGAAGAAGCCGGTTCCCCGACAAACTCTACTAATTTTACTCAACTTTGTTCTCCTTCGACTCGACGCCAAAATACCGCATTTAGGACACAACATCAGGGGAACCCCTGTATTTTTACCTTCATGCACTGTCACTTTGACTTAATTCGCTTCTTAAGTAGCAATTTCGAGCCCTGATTTTTGTGAGCTGGCTAGATTTTCTTGTGCGCCGAAAAGATCTGGGCAGTGCGCGATTGTGCAAGCGAGCAGCTTAGAGGGAACATTGGTTTACCCCTTCCTGATTCCCGTATTTTTATGATTCTTGCATATTTATAACTTTCAGATCATCAAACCAATGTTAATATAACACAGAAACAACCCGAAGAAAATACAAATTGGAGTTTTGAAATGTTTATTCCATTATTTAAGGCACAAGTTGCGCCACATTTTGCAACAATAACAGAATTAAATTGTTTGTGATAGTTAGTAATGAGTCACAATGGTGTGAAGGAATTTTGGCCCACTCTTCTTTGCACATTGTTTAAAATCTGCCCTATTAAAGGTCACACCACAGCATCTCAATTTCATTCAAACCTGGACTTTGACTTTGCCTCTACAGAACCTTCCTTTCGTTTTGTTTATGAGCCAATCAGAGGTTCACTTGCTGGTGTGTCTCGGATCATTTTCCGTCTGAATGGTCCAAGAGCACTTGAGTTTGCCGGCACTAACTGATGGTCGGATAGTCGTCTTCAGCATGTTCTAGTAAACATTATTCCATCTAGTTGTCCTGGTAAATAGGTTTTGGTTTTTCGTGCCTTAAGACATAGAATCAACATTTCAAAACTGCATTTATTTGGGTTGTGTCTGTGTGATTTTAAAATTGCTTTGATAATCTGAAACAAGCCGTGTGCGGCACAGTTCTAAGGTCTCGGGAACCTCCTGTGTGGGTTCAAATCCAGCTACCGGACTTCCTGTGCGGAGTTTGTATGTTCTCCCCGTGCTTGCGTGGGTTTCCTCCGGGCACTCCGGTTTCCTCCCACATTCCAAAGACATGCATTTCAGGTGGATTGGCCGGTCCAAAGTGTCCCTAGGTGTGAATGAGCGAGTTGTCTGTCCCTGTGTGCCCTGCGATTGGCTGACAACCAGTTCAGGGTGTCCCCTGCACACTGCCCGATGATTGCTGGGTTGGGCTCCAGCACCCCCGCGACCCTACTGAGGATAAGCGGTGCAGCTAATGAGATGAGATGAGATGAGATGAGATGAGATGAGATGAAAATTTGAAACATTTGTTAGTGATAAATATGCAAAAAAACAAACAGAAATTAGGAAGGGGCAAAATCTGTTTCATGGGACCATAAACCACGAGGGGGCACAGTGCAGTCCAGTCAGTTTCAGCAGTGGTTGGTGCCATTTGAGTCCTGCCGCAGCCCACACGTTGGCTTCACACAATCTCAGAAACACCAAATGCCACGAAAATGTCAAAGCCACTCTTAAAAGAGGCTAAGGCTTGCAGAGGGCGGAAGGAAGAGCTGCAAAAGCTCCCAAACATCCGGTAGATCTGTGTGAGAATGCAAATGCATTTCCCCCCCAATAGAGTGAATGAGATATAAAAAGCATCATTCCACTCCCAGTTCCTTCCCCACCTTTGCAAATCCAGGACAAATGATACTCATCACATCAGTACTGTCAGGGTTGGGTAGGGTTACTTTAACTTGATTACTTTCAATGACTTTTGGATCTGTCGCATTTTATTTTCGTTTTGCCGGAGATCAAAGAGATCAAAGCCAGGAGAGAAAGCTTACCACGTGTTGTGGGTCATCATTTGATTCATATTTAGTTTCTTTTGCCTTTTATTAGCATATTTGGTTTTGGAGTAATCCAAAAGTAATTGAAAGTAATCCAGTTAAAGTAACCCTACCCAACCCTGAGTACTGATATAGAGTCAGGGATATACCGTATGTGTCTGGTCTTTAGATACATACACAAAGAATTCTTATAATTCCTTTAGCTTGGTCAGAAGGTTCTACTTTTACCTCTCTTTCGAACGAATCCAGAGTTTTTAATTTATGTGCAGTCTGCAAGTGATTGTTAGTGTTTAGTGTGGTTAAAATGAAATATTTCTAAGAATTATGTGCAGTGGCACCCCTTTAAGCGAGCACCTCTAAACACGAGGTATTTGGTGTACAAGTTTTATTTGCAACAGATATCTTTTCGCTTCATTGGAAAATTTAGATAGATGGATAGATACTTTATTCATCCCCGTAGGGAAATTCACACTTCCAGCAGTCTACCCTGTTGTTTATTAAAAGATTAACATGATGCCCTACGGGTGCTTGTAGCGGAGTGGATGACGTCACACGCTAGTCCAAAAGTTCGACAACCCTGCGGCAGATAGAAATCTTTTTCTTTGTGTCCCGGGATACACCACCTCGTGTTAGCGAGTCCATCTCCTCTCCGATTCCCATAGGCTTTCGTGTCTCTGTATAGCGGCGCTGAAGCCGGATAGCTCCGGGTAGCTCCGGGCGGATCCAAAACCATCTGTTGCTGACCCGCACCTTATATGAAGGAAAATCACCAGTAGTCTCAGAGCCAACACATAGAGACTGCTTGAATTTAGTTGTCTCTGAACTTTTATCTCTCAAAAAAAATGTTTTGCCATTATGGCTCTATCGGTCAAAAGGTTCCTTACCCCTGGAATACAGCAGTGTTCTCGTTTGCCCGCGTCCCTGCGTCCTAGACGCATTATTTTTGCTGGGGACGCATCGTGTCAAATCAACGTGCGTCCCCGGCACGCAACTTTTTTGACACGAAATTGTCATTATCATTTTTTAACAAAGATTTACCGCACTCCAAACTTTTCGTCAGGCAGATCCGCCATTGTTGTTTTGGTCTCGCGGTTCGAGTTTTCGTCTGCACGCCGATCTCGAGTTCGAGCTGTGTAGTGAAAGTCTGTCTCTTTTTAGAGAACTGGCTTTTCCGGCTCAACTCATTAAAGAGAGCCGGCTCTCAAACGGCTCCCTTGCTTTGATGCATTATATTAAGAATGATTATGTTGTAAGAAAAAAAGTATAAAAGGAGAAAATGAAAAAAGACAGGTTTGTGGTGATCCCTTTTAATCAGTATATTACCAACAATGATTTAATGCAGAAAATGAATTCATAATTTGAATAAGAAAATATATTATTTTACTTAATTCTATTTGCATGTATTTTTTCCTTCTACAGTGAACATCCAAGCGACTTCATTTTTGAACTTTTTAATAATAAACCTCATTCATGTCGAGCAACTCAGTGTCTCATAACAAAATGTTCATTAAAAATATATATGATATAAGGAAACACATGTACAATATAACATGTTAAACTACATAAATAAACATGTTTGGAAAAAAAAAGATTTTTTTGTATTTTGTAGGGGAAAATACGACAGTTTGTAAGGGTATGAAGCACACTAAATTTTGGGGACCCATAGATCTCTGTTGGGACCCATAGATGTTTGAGCATGCGAGTCCCCGGGACCCATCACTTTTCACAGCTAAAATGAACACTGTTACAGTATCATTTAGTTGTAACTGTGCATTTCCGATGTTATCCAACGTATTATCCAGTACTTAAGGCACAGTGGATTATAAGGCCCACTTAAAAATTTCTGGCCAATTTGGGATTGTTAAATGCGCCTTATATTCAGGATAATATGGTAATATTATGGAGTGCTCCTCGAAGCATGGCCATTTTTTTGCAAAGGCCGTTTGGCCAATTGTAGGCATGGTTTCCATTGGCGGTATTTTACAAGTTTATAGATCAATTATGCTTATTTGTTGATAAAGGAAATCACACATGCCAAAACAACTTTGTGCCTGGATAGGAGAGCAAAAACATGGTCGAGGCCAGAAACGGGTCGTAAGCTGGGACAGGAAAGCAGACGTGGTTGGGATCCAAAACAGGTCGTAGCCGGAGACAAAACAGGGAGATCAGAAACGGGCAGGAGGAAAAACAGGTGCAAAAACGGGACAGGCGGGAGTCAGGGTCAAAAAGGCTTGCCTTCTAACAACAGAGGTTCGCAGACGGACTGACCATCGGTGTGTGACAGGACTGAGTTTAAAAAGGAACAGGGAACCAATCAGATGAGCGGGCACAGGTGATCCAAATTGGTAATCATGACAGGAAATACCATGATTGATACAAATTTCATCCGAAGTGTCCTTTCCCTCGTAAATATATGTTATTTTAGAAAGCATTTTAGCTGCACAATTATTTGTACTGCACTCAAGGCCAATATTTGAAATAATGTAAATATGGCTCAATATGTACTCAATATACTTTTCTTGGATATTTTTTCACAAACATCAAATAAAATGCAAAAAAAGACAAAACTCTTTAGCCATTTTGAATTTTGATTATTTTTCCAATGTATGTTATTAAATCTAGTGCTTGAAGGGGGGCATAATACATTCCTTTTATTAGATTAAATGGTCTGTTGATAATCAAATATAAAATGAAATATAACAATACACATACTTGGCTGCACATATTTTTATTCAGAAGTACGTATTAGAAAAGGGGATACGCCGAAATCATCTTTTTTACACGTGCATTGCCAAAATATTGGATGAAGACGCTTTACTTTCATATACTTCAAATCAATGAAATTGTCACGAACCAGAGCAGGAAACAGGAATGAGAACCCAATAGCGTAACGTACTCACAGTTTATTAGGGAGAGGAGGAATGCGTGCACACTCGATCCGGGTATCGATGGTCGCGGAAGTGGATTGAAATCCGGACAAAAGAGTGGTCGAAATCAAACAGATCAGGCCGAAAATAAAACAGGATCAAACAGAGGCAAATTCACAGAACTAGGCATTTCACACAGAGTTTAACATGAGTTTGGCAGACGCTCTGACACCAGGCAACTCGCAACACCACGTTTAAGTAGTCCGGCAGCAATCGGTCAACGCGTTTCAGCTGGTGTCAGTGGGCGGGGACCAATTGGGCGCCGTGGCAACCATGACAGAAATCCTTTTTTTTCCCAAGGAACAGCCCCTTTGCCAAATTTTAAAACCCATTGAGGCTCGAGACTGAAAACTTTCCCCATCCCTGCGCTAAGGTCCAAAAATAGTCACCCTTTTCGAAAGATCCGTCGTCATTATTGCGTTCGGCTCTTTTGTCTTTAACGGAATCTGTAAAAGTAGTGTGGCCATTACGGGTTCAAACTGATCTGCTGTTAGAATAGACAAGGAATTCTTTCAAGCCAGGCCACTGACTTTTGTCGTGAATCCGCTCGTAAGCTTTTTATACCCGAAAAACCGTGTCCCGTTGCTCTCAAGAACGTCTCAATCCCGACTGAAGACGCGAGTTATATTTAGAAGATATGATGAGGAGAGAAGTGGCAGCTGCGATGAGAGATATCTGAAAATGGAAACTGCTCCCTGTGGGGTGACAGTGTTGGTTCTCATTGCTCTTCTTATTTATTTCCCCGTTTTAGGATACCGCAGACAAAAGCACACGTGGACTAAACATCTCACTTTGGATGAGGATTGTCGACGTCACTCGTGGCTCCCATGCAATGTTCCCTGTCATTTTCCTCACGGGTCTGAGCGTTCACACAAAGTCGGTGAGCAACGCTTGAAACAACAGTGAGCAACAGCAATCCTAAGTGTGGCAACTAAGTCATTATCAAACATGTCCAAAACTTGACATCAAGTAACATTTTGCTGAGTTTCCGGCAATGCAAATTTTTTTCGCATTATTAATGTATTATTGCAAAGGTTGTACGGCCTACGAACGTCATTTGTTTTTACAAAAATTCTTGCACAAGATTTCAATTTCTTTTTTTTTTCTGGTATCTTTTATCGCAACATACTAACATTTTTGGGGGCTTATTTAGTCGGTTGCACGATACAGAACGGTATTTAATCACATTTTTTAGGGGAAGTACGATGTTGGCAACAAGATTGACTTGGTATAATGGAAAATTATTTGAATGCAACACAAACTTTTTCTTCTTTTTCCCTGTTTTTTTCTATTTTTTTTTAATTCCTTTAAAAAAAAATCTCATTGTTTTTATTTTTTCCTAGCTGTTACTTTTTTCTTTTTGTTATCAATTTACTTTTTTTCCTTTGTTTCTTTCTTTTCTTTTTATCTGGCTTTTTTTCTGGATTTTTCATTCTTTTTTCTCTTCCTTTTAATTTCTTTTTTTCTCAGCTTTTTACTACTTTTCCATTTTGGTATTTTTTTCTTTTTTGTTCTATTTCTCCCCTTCCTTTAAATCATTTTGTGCACAATTTTACATAATATTTGGTCGTGTAGGGATAAAAGAAGCAAAAACAACCGGAAGAGCTGTTTGGGACCCGAAAGAGCCGGTTCCTTTTAGTGAGCCGAGCCTAAGAAGCCGGTTCTCGAAAAACTCTCCTGACTTTACTCAACTTCGTTCTACTTCGACCTTGACTTCAGAATACCGCATTTAGAACACAAAGTCAGGGGAACCCGTGCATTTTTACCTTCATGCACTGTAACTTTGATTTAATTAGCTTTTTAATTAGCAATTTCAAGCCCTGATTTTTGTGAGCTGGCTAGATTTTTTTGTGCGCGGAAAAGCTCTGGGTAGTGCGCAATTGCGCACACACGCAGCTTAGAGGGAACATTGCGCTGGCTAGATTTTCCTGTGCGCTGAGAATGTGCGGGCAGTGCGCGATTGCGCACGTGCGCAGTTTAGAAACATTGATCCCATGTAAGATCAACGTGTTCAATGTGGTGGGATCTGCAAGCTAATCCTTGGTGAGAGAAGCTCTTTGATGGCTTTTTGCTGAAACAACAGAACATCTCACCATTGCACTGAGGGAAAGTAAGCCGACAGCCAGGAGTCAATTGGCAGCAGCTAACATTGTGGGCTGCGTCTTTTAAGGTCTTTAAAAAGTTGAAAGTAGAGTATTTTCTTGATTAAGTACAGTACCTGTATGTGTTATCATTGCCCAACTGAGTTCAAAGAGCCCTTATGCTTTAATTTCCACTGTGCCTATCTGCTCTTCTCTTACTTTAATTAAGGCTGTTCAAGGCAGGACACATTAGGTTCCAGAGATGGGGGCTGGAAGGGCTCCTGGAGAGTGAAGTCATACTCGTCCCCACGGGTTTTTTGGTTTTGTTAGTGTAGCATGTAGATGGTGAAAGTAAGAAATAGCCAACTTCAATCGGGTAAAAAACACCAACCTAACCTCCCGAAAAGATGAAAAAAGTGTTTATTTAAGTGCAGCTAAGAAATATATAATGAACTAGTCGGCTAAGGCTGCAAACATGATATTAGCCAGGAGATGGCGGCAGAGAGTGGGCCGGGGACACCCTGAACTGGTTGCCAGCCAGTCACAGGGCACACAGAGACAGACAACCCACTCGCTCATTCACACCTAGGGGCAATTTGGACCGGCCAATTCACCTGACATGCATGTTTTTGGGAATGTGGGAGGAAACCCAAGTGCCCGGAGGAAACCCACGCAAGCACGGGGAGAGCATGCAAACTCCGCACAGGAAGGTTGGTAGCTGGATTTAAACCCATGACCTCAGAACTGTGCCACACACACGCTAACCACCGCCCCGCCGTGCTTTCCAATCTCAGGATCATTGTTCTAAATTACACATTATGACTATTATCTCAAACACTTCCATGATTCGATAAGATATATGATGAGATCAATAACACAAATTGTAACTTTCCAACCTGAAGACATTTTCGCCAGAGAGCGTCACATACTATGGGCAGCACGGCGGAGCAGTGGTTAGCGCGTGTGCGGCACAGTTCTGAGGTCATGGGTTCAAATCCAGCTACCAACCTTCCTGTGCAGAGTTTGCATGTTCTTCTGCTTGCGTGGGTTTCCTCCGGGCACTCCGGTTTCCTCCCACATTCCAAAAACATGCATGTCAGGTCCAAAATTCTCCCTAGGTGTGAATGAGCGAGCGAATTGTCTGTCCCTGTGTGCCCTGCGACTGGCTGGAGACCAGTTCAGCGTGTCCCCTGCCCACTGCCCGAAGAAGGCTGGGATGGGCTCCAGCACCCCTGCAACCCTGCTGAGGATAAGTGGTGCAGATAATGGAATGGGTCACATACTATTTCATGTTATAAATATAGAATTTTTTAGTACATATTAATTGTCCAATTGCTGGTGAGTTTCAGGGTTTCCAGCCTAAGTGGACACCCCAGACTGGTTGCGAGCCAATGACAGAGCACATACAGGTAGCAACAGACAACCACCCACACACTCGATTATACATGGGGACACTTAAGACTCACCATCGCCTGGTTTAAGATCAGGCGATGGTGTAATTGTAATCCTGTGCAGTCCTTAAAGACATTTGTGTGATTAAGGGCTATCCAAATAAATGTGACTTGACTTGACTTGACCAATCCACGTGTCATGCATTTTTTTAAACATGTGAGACTATCGGAAGCCAACATGCTACCCAGTTAGCCGGTTAGTCACTGTGTTCGGTCCACCAACACACACTAAGGTAATTGGAGCGAAATGTTAAATCTATTTTCAGCAAAGAATTGGTATTTTAAAATAATGAAAAGCTCAAAATGTTCAATTCAACTGGATATGTCTCTTTGAAAACTATAACTTCCAAAATACTGTATCTGTTTTTTTTGATGGAAGTGTTTAGTTACGTACCACCATACTCAAAAGGTGTGTACAGTACCTGAATAGAGTGGTATGGAACATCCCTAATAGTAATCCATGCATCCATCCATTATCTGCACGGCTTATCCTCAGTAGGGTCGCGGGGGTGCCGGAGCCCATCCCAGCTATCTCCGGGCAGTGGGCAGGGGACACCCTGAACTGGTTACCATCCAATCGCAGGGCACACAGGGACAGACAACTCGCTCGCTCATTCACATCTAGGGACAATTCAGACCGGCCAATTAACCTGACATGCATGTTTTTGGAATGTGGAAGGAAACCGGAGTGCCCGGAGGAAACCCACGCAAGCACGGGGAGAACATGCAAACTCCACACAGGAGGTTTGATCTCACAACCTCAGAACTGTGCCGCACACGCGCTAACCACTGCGCCGCCATGCTGCCTAATAGTAAAAACAAATTTTAAAATGCCAAAATAATCACACTGATCATTTATTAAGAGTTATATCATTCAATTTAGCAAATTACAAAAATAATGTCGATACAAAAAACATAACGTGCGTTGTATGTTCTTTTTTCAATAAGCAGCCTTTCCCTGAACAATGAGAAGGCAATAAAGTTTGGGTAGGGTTACTTTAACTGGATTACTTTCAATTACTTTTGGATGACTCCAATACCAAATATGCTAATAAAAGACAAAAGAAACTAAATATAAATAAAATGACTAACTTGTGCAGGCTTGGGGAGTACATACTGTCCCTTTAAATTTAAGAAAAGGTAGAAAAAAATGATTCAAAGAGAGCAACATGTGCTAAAAGGGCAAAAAAAAACATTTTTAATTGTGTTGTGATAAGAGCTAATTCAAGTGATAGCAGAAACTGCCGTCATCATGCAGCACTACACCAAACCACAAGATAGTCTCATCTCATCTCATCTCATCAGCCGTACCGCTTATCCTCATCAGGGTCGCGGGGGGGCTGGAGCCCATCCCAGCCATCTCCGGGCAGTGGGCAGGGGACACCCTGAACTGGTTGCCAGCCAATCGCAGGGCACACAGGGACAGACAACTCATTCGCTCATTCACACCTAGGGACAATTTGGACCGGCCAATTCACCTGAAATGCATGTTTTTGGAACGTGGGAGGAAACCGGAGTGCCCGGAAGAAACCCACGCAAGCACGGGGAGAACATACAAACTCCGCACAGGAAGTCTGGAGCTGGATTTGAACCCACGACAGGTTCCCATGACATGAACTGTGCCGCACAAGCGCTAATCACTGCGCCGCCGTGCTGCCCACCACAAGATAGTATTTATTTTCATTTTGTTTCTGTCGCATTTTATGTTGGTTTTGCCGGAGAAAGAGATCAAAGCCAGGAGAGAAAGCTTACCACGTGTTGTGAATCATAATTTTATTCATAATTAGTTTATTTCGTCTTTTATTAGCATATTTGGTATTGGAGTAATCCAAAAGTAATTGAAAGTAATCCAGTTAAAGTAACCCTACCCAACCCTGAAGGCAATACCAGGTAGGAAATCACATCTGTCAATAACTGATGTACCGCATAAGACGCCAAATGTTTGGATGGCCAATAAAATGATTAGATTCAGCCTGAGAAGACAAGAGGTCAGAGGACTCGTGATGAAATCTGGTTCTGGTGATCTAACTTGTCACTTTTCACCAGGACTAAATGCCGAATTCACTATCAATAAAAACAGACAAACAAACAAAAGATGAAACATTACAAATATAATTCACAAAAGACTCATGGTACCGGTGGACTCAGTTTCGTATACCTTTTTCACAAAAGGGGCTTCTAACATCACTGTTCTCGTCAGAATCTGCTTCTGTGCCGTCTCATAGCAACCTAAAAATAGAAAAGTCCCTATTAGGCTGCAAGGATGTGACGGCTGCTACAAGTTTTGGCCTCTTTAATTGTGCAGTAAACATATACTGGCAACAAAATATGTTGTTTTAGTGCGTAGGAAAGATGACTGATAGCATTCAAGATTGAATACTTGATTTTAACCAGAGGGAATTGTAATTATGCAATGTCTATGACTGTGGTCCCCAACCTTTTCTGTACCATTGATTGGTTTAATGCAGGGGTGTCAAACTCATTTTAAGTCAGGGGCCACACGATAGAACAAACATTCTGTCGGGGGCCGGACTAGTAGATTCAAGAGAAAAAAAAATAGAGACAAAATAATAAGAGAAAGAGGGAGGGAAAAGCAGAGAGGGCGGGCCAGAGAAAGAGAGAGAGAGAGAACCAAAAGAGATAAAAAGTCATGAGAGAGGGGAAAGAAAGGGAGACGAAGAAAAAAATCCAAAGAGAAATAGAAAGACAGAAGGAGAGAAAAGAGAAAACAAAGCGCGAAGGGTATGAAGAGAGAAAGAGAAAAGAGAAAAAGAGAGACGCAGATAGTGAAAGAGACAGAGTGGGAGAAAAGGACAGAGAGAGACAAAGAAACAAAGAGCAACCTAGGAAGAGAAAAAGAGAGACACAGAGAGTGAAAGAGACAGAGACAAAGTGGGGGAAAAGGGGTGGAAAAGAAAGGGAGAGAGAGAGAAAGAAATACAAGTACAGTGTCTTTGTTTGAGGCACCTGGCTTTGGCAACATCAAGTTGACCTATTTCAACCTGCAGCTTGTTTTTCTCTTGCGCTTCTCTGAGTGTTGTCTCGCAGGCCGGATTCAATCCCTTAGCGGGCCTGATCTGGCCCGCGGGCCACCTCTTTGACACCTGTGGTTTAATGTCTGACAATGTCGGCCTAGTGATAACAATAGTAACAATAACAGCAGAAGTAAATGGAAGGAGACTGAGAGGAAGGCCACGATTGACGTGGATGGATAGTGTTATGAGTGCACTGCAGGAAAGAGGTCTAAATATAATGGAAGCTTGTTGGTGATAGGAATGAGTGGAGATGGGCAGGGCACCTGTGTGATGTGGCAGGGGTAAACCAGTGAAAAGCTGTCGGGCTACTTACGAACGAGATAGGTTCCCGACAATCGTTCTTCAGTTGAATTTATTCGTAAGTTGCTTCTGTGCTGTATTTTGTATGTTTAACGTTTATATAAGTATGTTTAAGGCTTGTAACCTGTATTGTTACGTACTAAAAATTAACATTTGATAAAATAATATTTTCTATTAAAATAAATCTTTGTTGTTTCACTCAAGGCTAACACATCAACCTTCCTTTTGGTCATCATCCTTCCGATCTCCTCTTTCTTCCACTCAGTCGCTTTACTTCCACATCCTCTCACATTGAGTGACCCTATAACTAGGGTTTGCGAGACCTTTTGGTTCCCCACCCCTTTCTTTGCCTTGCTGTCTCTTAGGGAGTAGAGAGAGAGAGGAGAGGATCCCCAGTCCCTTTCGCTCCCTCTACTTTAGTCGCCTCTTACGACACGCAGCGGACCACGGTGGGAGAATTCTCTAACCTCCACCACAGGGTTAAAAATAAAAGGATACTGGGATTTTTGGGCGTGTTCTAAGGGATTGGCAGAGTACCTGTATGATGCGGCAGGGGTTAACCAGTGAAAGCTGTCGGGCCCTGCTGTGTTGTGTCACCCTGACCAGAGTGACATGGCCGCTTTCTTGTGTCCCGTTACATCTGGAGGGACGAAAGCATGACCAACTTAGTGTCATGTCCTGCACCGTTGTCATGGCGCCCAGCTGGCGCCGCCCCTTGACACCGACTGAGACGCATTGGACTGATTGCTCTTGGAGTATTTAAGCGCTCCTTTTGGAACTGCCCGCTGCCAGATCATTGTTTAACCCTCGTTGAAACCCTGTTCATGCCCGTTTGATCTGAGTAATACCTAGTTTGTAATTTTGATTGCCTTTGAACCTGTTTTGTTTTGTTTTTTGGTTCGTTTGTGTGTTGGACAACTTTTCTTTCCTAATTAAAGTGACAGATCGTCTACGCTTATGAGTTCCGACTTCCTGCTTCCTGGTCCGTTTCGTGACACTTAGGTGCCGAGGTGCCTAACTTGTTTGGGTGTTTGGGCATTTGGGTTGGGCATGGTCCCAAAAAATGTGTGTGAGATTTGTTTCCTACTTTTTCCCATTTTAATTTTCTTTGTTTTTTTGTTTTTTTTTTTCTTTGGTTTTTTTTTGTTTGTGTTTGTCTTGCTGTTGGTCACCCCTCTCGAGGAATGTAACCAGGGTAGATAGATAGATAAACAATGACAATAACAAATGAAACACTGTATTTTCACGACAATAAGGCACACGTATTTTATTTTATTTTTCATGGTGTGCCATTGGCCCTATAGTGCAGTGCGCCTTGTGTGATCTAAGGTGACGGACGTAGCTGAGAACATCATGAGGCTCCTGAAGTGTAAAGTGTGGGCGCCACCATTAAGGGGTAAATAGGAGCGTTACTGCTAAAGGGTGATGTGTGGGCGGGTTTATAAGGCTAGGTTCACACTGCTAATGCTCAATTTCAATTTTTGGGTGAAATCCGATGTTTTTGCAAAATCATTCCAATTTCCTGCTAAATGTGACTTGTACGCGACCTCCTGTGACTTCTATGCTTCTCCTGTGTGAAGGCGACAAGTGTCTCCCATGAGCAGAAGAGGACACATGACATCATATGCAGTTCTGTGGAAGTACTCATGGATGCTAATGCTGTATCATATATAGCAATTTAAAGATTATTGTGCTACCGGTGGTTGAACAGAGTTGTCCCCCCAAATATTAATTAAAACTAAAACCCTACTTTCCCTCAATCGAATGCTTTCCGTGTTTTGATGTGTGGATTTCTACGCTACGCGTAAGAACATGGGAACCAAGAAGTCGTGAGAGGATTAGAGATTAATATGTTGATGGTTCGCAAGTGGACTAGGCTGAAAAACAAAATGGGGCAAGTAAAGAAAACACAGCTGAGCTTCCACGTAAATAAGGCAAGGTGGCTCAAGTTGGAGGAAAGACTCGAGTTTTGGGTCATCCTGTCATGTCCTGCACAGTTGTCATGGCGCCCAGCTGGCCCTGCCCCTTGACACCGGCTGACCTGCATTTCCTGATTACTCCTATGGGTACTCAAACGCATCTTTTGGAACTGCCCTTGGCCAGATCGTTGTCTACCCTTGTTGAAAACCTGTTCATGCCTGTTTGTTACCTGTTTATTCCTGTGCTTGTTGGACTTTGTTGCACTTTGGTGTAACATTCTGAGAGATTCCGGCAAGTTCTGTTTAATCCGGTTAAATGCCTAGTCTGTAGTTTTGCCTGAGCTTGCTTTGTTTTGTTTTTGGTCCGTTTATGTGTTGGACAACTTTTCTTTCTCAATTAAAGTGACAGATCGTCTACGCAAATGAGTTCCAACTTCCTGCTTCCCGACCCGCTTCGTGACACATCCAGCAAAGAACAACAGTAGATGAAGACTTTTCAGAACCTGTTGTGTGTATAGCTACAGTTCTCTTTCTTAAAAAGGTTTTCATCCGCGTGTTTTATTTTGTAATCAATGCTTGAATTAACCCCAACCAAACTCAGTTTTGCTCCCGCTGTATATTTAAATACACATGTTTGTCTGTATGCTTGTCTGTGTTGTTGTACGGCGGCCGCAGCAGAGGGCACCCTCGCCCAATAGTCAGGTGCGCCCTATGTATCTGTTAAATACAGAAATAGACCCAGCTACCAAGTCTGCGCCTTTTAACACGGTGCGCCCTATCACCGTGAAAATGCAGTAATAATAAAAAGAATAAACCTGAATGTCATGTCCTGCATGGTTGTCATGGCGCCTAGCTGGCCCCGCCCCTTGACACCGGCTGACCTGCATTTCCTGATTACTCCTATTTGTAGTTAAACGTGCCTTTTGGAACTGCCCTTTGCCAGATCGTTGTTTACCCTTGTTGAAAACTTGTTGATACCTGTTTATTCTTGTTTTGCTTGTTGGACTTTGTTGCACTCTGGTGTAACATTCGGAGAGATTCCTGCAAGTTCTGTTTAATCCCGATAAATGCCTAGTCTGTAGTATTTGTTTTTTTGGGGACCTCAGGAGCTGTCCCTTAAAGGGGGGGGTTCTGTCATGTCCTGCACGGTTGTCATGGCGCCCAGCTGGCCCTGCCCCTTGACACCGGCTGACCTGCATTTCCTGATTACTCCTATGGGTACTTAAACGTGCCATTTAGAACTGCCCTTTGCCAGATCGTTGTTTACCCTTGTTGAAAACTTGTTGATACCTGTTTATTCTTGTTTTGCTTGTTGGACTTTGTTGCACTCTGGTGTAACATTCGGAGAGATTCCTGCAAGTTCTGTTTAATCCCGTTAAATGCCTAGTCTGTAGTTTTGCCTGCATTTGAGCCCGCTCTGTCACAAAGCGGGTTGGGAAGCAGGAAGTTGGAACTCACTTGCGTAGACGATCTGTCACTTTAACTGAGAAAGAAAAGTTGTCCAACACACAAACGGACCAAAAACAAAACCATACCAAAACTACGCCCTTAATTGTACTGCAAGCGGTTTCTTTATGATTATTATCCCCTTTTATTCACCTAATAACTGAGATGAGAGTATCTCGCTCAATCTGTACACTGCGTTATATCCACAGAACTGTCTGATGATACCAAGCACTAGTCAAAATAAAGAGCCTTCAAGTGGTCTCCGACCCTTGGTATGAAATGGCCCATACCCATTACATGCTTGCACATACATTAAAAAAAAACTCCATGTCGGTGTGTTTATTCATCGTATAAAGACACACATAGGTTATATAAAACCATACCTGTCAACCTGTACGTATTTGCCGTACAAAGTACGTTTATTATGCATTTTAAGACGTACAAGAAAATCTGTACGGAAAAACGCAAATTTGTCAAATAAGGGTACCATCTGGTATACACCGACTATGACGAAATGGCAAATCAATCAAGTCAAACGAGTTCGCCGCGGTAGCCTCTATCTCCGTATCGTTTGTTTTCGTTGCAAACAAAGCGAGCGGTTTGATGCTACTGTGCGCATGCATTTGCCGCCTCGGATTTCATGTGGTAATTATGGAGTGAAAGGAAGTCCGTCTCTTTTTGAAGAACCGGCTTTTCGGCTCAACTCATTAAAGAGAGCCGGCTCTCTTGCTTTGGTGCATTATATTCCGAATTATGATGTTGTATGAAGAAGTTAAGAAAAAAAGGAAGTATAAAATTAGTAAATGAAAAAAAAAGTTGTGGTTATCCTTTTAATTTAATGCAGAATTAATAATTTGAATAGGAAAATGTATTATTCTACTTAATAATATTTGCATGTATTTTTTCCTTCTACAGTGAACGTCCAAGCGTTATAATAAACCTCACTCATGTCAAGCAACTCAGTATCTCACAACAAAATGTTAATTAACAATATATATGATAAAACGAAACACATGTACAATATAACATGTTAAACTACATAAATAAACACGTTTGGAAAAAAAATGGTGTAAGATTATTTTGTATTTTGTAAGGGAAAATACGACATTTTGTAAGGGCATGGAGCCCTGGAGCTTGACAGGTATGTTATAAAGACACACATAGGTTATATAAAAGGCGAAGGCACAAAGACAGAAAATGGTCTCATTTACAAATGTCTTATTTTCTCTTGAAACTGAAAACAAACCCACACACATCTACATGTCAGCACCGCCTAGGTGAGGATGTGCGGCTCACGCGCAGAGGTTCTCGTCAGACGCGCGTTTATTTTGGGTGCGCTCTGACGTCAAGAGCGCACACGTTTCATTCAACAGGCTGCGAAAGTAAGTTATTTATAACCCTCAGCGTCTCCTGCTTGCGCTCCTTGAGTGCACGACGAGAAGAATCCAAAGCATTCTCATCGTCGGGGACAAGCAAACAAGACGAGCTCAGGTGTACTCATGCGCGATACCAGAACACAGCATAGGCGCTAAGCGCGGATGACGCACAATCGAGTCGGAGGAAATAACATGACAAAATTTGGAGTAAACTTTTTGTTTTGAATCCAAACCATCATCACCCTCGGTTTTTTATCGTGTTTTGTACGAAGAAAGTCTGCTTGTGAGAATGCAGTGCAAGTCTGGCCTTTGACCAAGGTAAGCTTAATTCATTTCTCATATCTGAGCTTGCAAATAAATTCTGGAATTATTATTGCACCTAGAAATAACCTATCTATCCATCCATCTACCTTGGTCCTATCCCTCAAGAGGGGTGACTGACAGCAAGACAAACACATACAATAAAAAAGGGGAAAAAAGCAAAAAAACACAAACAAAAAATAGCAAAAAAAACACAGAAGAAAGAAAGCAATACATAACCACTTGCAAATAAAGTAAAATTAGCTCTATGAATAGATGAAAAAATGGATGGCGTGTGGAGGTTGGGTGGGAAACTTCTATAAACATGATTTGATTTCTTTTGGTTTTGTATGATATATTTCATTTATGTGTTTATTAACTCTTAGGATCAGACATCCTACATTTGGATTACCATTGTTGATGGAACCTTACCCTTCGAATTATTTGTATCATCCCTGTCAAGGTTCTTTCCCTTCTTGTATTTTTGTAATACACTGCCACCTGCTGGTGTTTTTTTAACAAACCAGTTAATTTTTAGGGGGTCACCAATCATGAAGCAGAGAGCTAGAGTACTTGTTTATTATTAGTGCGAAGGACTCATACCTGCCAAACCTGACTTTTTTTCTCGTTGGGAATTCTAATAAAAGTGGAACGCATCGTTTGAGGTGTTCTTAAGTTGAAAGTTAAATATTTTATTTTTGAAGTGCATGTTTACACTGCCCAACTGAGTTCAAAAAGCCATCTATCCATCCATATTATCTGCACCGCTTATCCTCAGTAGGATTGCGGGAGTGCTGGAGCCCATCCCAGCTATCTTCAGGCAGTGGGCAGGGGACACCCTGAACTGGTTGCCAGCCAGTCGCAGGTCAGACAATTTGCTCGCTCATTCACACCTAGAGACATTTTAGACCGGCCAATTAACCTGTTTTTGGAATGTGGGAGGAAACCGGAGTGCCCGGAGGAAACCCACACAAGCACGGGGAGAAAACGCAAACTCCACACAGGAGGTTCGATCTCCTGACCTCAGAACTGTGCCGCACACGCGCTAACCACTGCGCCGCTCTGCTACCCTGTTCAAAAAGCCCTTTTTCGTTATTTCCCATTGAGCATATGTGGTTTTATTTTACTTTTACAAGAGCTGTTCGGAGCGGAACACATGAAGGTCAAGGAAAAGTGGACAGGGGAGCGATGGATAGTGTCGTCATGTCCATCCCTGCAGTTTTTTTTTTTTTGTCAGCGTAGCATTAAAGTGGTGAAAGTAAGAAAAGGATTGCTGCTATTAAAGTCCAAACAACAACCCATACGTCAAGGAAGGGTTTCTTCAAGCGTGTCTAAGAAATGCAAGCACTTGCATGCGCATCATGAACGAGGTGACTATGGATATAATCATGACTCTAAGCCTGGAGATGTGCAGCAGTGAAAGAGAGATAGAGAGAGAGAGAGTTTCAAATTCCGTACAGCTCCTTTAAAGAAGTATAAGTTTGTTTTCTGTACAACAGAAAAAGTGTTGAAAATGAATTCACTTCTCTCATCGCGGGGATGTCGAGGATCCTTGTTTAGCTCCATTTTATGTCAAATAGTCTTACCAGGACTGCAAAATGAGGGGCTTTTCACACTTATTGTTATTTCGATGATTTTATTTCAAATTTGTACTCATAACTTCATTTCTCATGACACGATACGGTTTCGCAAGATGCACATCTACTATTTGTATTTCGCTTCCATTCGTAACTTTATACAGTGGAACCTCGGTTCTCGTCCATAATCCGTTCCAGAACCCTGTTCGAAAACCGATTTGTTCGATCACCGAAATCATTTTTCCCATCAAAAATAATGTAAATCGTTTTAATCCGTGCCAACACCCTGAATGTTTACCTTGAATGTTTAACGTAAACATAAAGCTAACCCAGGCTGATCGCACGTTCGCGTTATCGTAATCTTCAGTACAAAAGATTACGCTAACATGAAGGTGTAAAAATAAAAAAAGTCAGGTCGTTTACAAGTCATTTAGCACCCGGGTCTCCACAACAAGTGGTGGGTGGTTCAATGGAAAGGGGGCTGTGTGAATTTTGGGATCCGTTTCTACACCCTGAATGTTTAACGTAAACATGAAGCTAACCCAGGCTAATCGTACGTTGGCGTTATCCTAATCCTCTGTACGAAAGATTACGCTAACATGAACGTGTAAAAATTAAAAAAAGGATAAAGAAAAGAATTATGCATAGGACCTCTTACCTTTGTGGTGGTCAGCAGAAGGTGCAGGTGGACAGTGGGGTATTCCCTAGCAAGATCACACTCGCACACCTCCTTCATATTTTGCTATTATTTCTTTCTTAAATGCAATAGTTGTACGCACTACTTTTCTTTTATCACCTGTAGCAACTTTTCTGCTTGCACTGACTTTCTTTGGAGGCATAATAAGGGGCTAAAACACCCGTATGCCGCTCAGCATCGCACCCTAGCGTACACACTCACGCATTACCAGCGTTCGATTTTTTGACCGAACAGCGAAGCAAGAATTTCTCGAAATTTTTGGTCGGGCTCACGATTTGTTCGAACTGAGAGGCGTTCGAAAACCGAGGTTCCACTGGACCATGATATCCAAATCCTGACAAATATATGCAAGTAAATGACTGAATTATGAAGTTAATAGGATAATTCTAAAATCATGTTACACTACCTTGTTGGTGACCCATTTTTTAAACTGTATTTTTATCTATTTATTTCCTATCTTGCAATAGCTAAAGAGTCCTCACTGAGAAAAGTTGAGATGGCTAACATCCTGGAGTTGCGGACTGACGGAAACTCTCTCCTGAAAGCGGTGTGGCTTCGACGCTTGAGGCTCACGAGACTCCTCCTGGAGGGCGGCGCCTACATCAATGAGAGTAACGAGCGTGGCGAGACCCCCTTGATGGTTGCCTGCATGTCCACACACAGCGACCAGCAGAGCGTCAGTAAATCCAAGATGGTAAAATATTTGCTGGACAACAATGCCGACCCCAACATCCAAGACAAAGGGGGCCGCACGGCGCTGATGCACGCCTGTATCCATGAGGCAGGGCACGAGGTGGTGGACCACTTGTTGAGCAACGGGGCAGATCCCAGCCTGGAGGACAGGGCCGGGGCCTCGGCGCTGGTTTACGCCATCAACGCAGACGAAAAGCAAACGCTGAAACTTCTACTGGATGCTTGTAAAGCCAAAGGCAAAGAGGTTATCATAATCACCACCGATAAATCGCCCTCAGGCACCAAAACCACCAAACAGTATCTAAACGTTCCTCCGTCTCCAGATATGGTTGAAAAGTCTCCGCCGGCATTCTGCACCTCCCCTTCTGATATCGACATCAAAGCATCAATGACGGATGAAATAAAGCAGCAAAACACGGTCTTCAATTTCCAGACGAAGCTGAAAACGTCCTCGTCGGCTAACAAACTGGCCAATGGGCCCACATCTCCGACGCGGCGGTCCTTGAGCCACAGGCGGGCGCGTTTGCCTCAGCTAAAGCGTCTACAGTCAGAACCATGGGGGCTGATTGCGCCCTCTGTGTTGGCCGAACGTGCGGGCAGCCATGAGGAAGGCAACAAGGCCAATTCGGATGATGAGGTGGTGTCGGGCATCAATGGCCTGACTCTTAACAAAAGGGCGGCCTTGTACCGGCAGAACAGCGTGGACGGCAAAGATAGTACTTTTCCGCTGGTAGGCGAGCAAAACTGTAAAATGACAACCTCGGTGTCGGTGCCCCCGACCTCCAAAGTGGCCTACGAAAGATCGCTGTGCACCCACCAGCCTCTGGCACGGCGCAGCACTGCGCCCGCCGAACAGGAAGGCGTCACCCACCCCAATCTCAGAGACAGCATGCACAAGAGGCGGCTTGCGTACGAGCACTACGATTCGGACTCCCAGCTCCACTCCGACTCGCCAAAAGTGCCGCTGGAGCGAAGGAAACTGAACACCTCCCCTCTGGCCTTGTTGACCAGCTCCAGGGAGTCTCTGGACAGCAACACCAGCATGTCCTCGCCCGGCGCAGGACGCCGGCGTCCACTGGGGCTCTTGGAGAGGCGAGGCTCTGGTACCCTGCTCCTGGATCACATCTCCCACACCAGGCCAGGCTACTTGCCCCCTCTTAACGTCAACCCCAACCCTCCCATTCCCGACATTGGCGCCAGTAGCAAGCCGTCCTCACCTCTGGCCAGCGGGATTCGATCCTTGGCGCCAGTAGCACCAAATACACCAAAGAGAGGCGGGTTGTTGTCTAAGAAGAAACTTGTGAGAAGACATTCTATGCAAGTGGAGCAGATGAAGCAGCTGTCTGATTTTGAGGAGCTGGCTCATCAGTGACCTGGGTTTTTTTTCCTGCAGCATTTTGAGTTTGAACTGACTCTAGTGTCAGCGAATACATCCATAAAGTCAGCTGTGTACTCGTAGGAGGGTCGATGTTAAATACCAAACTGTAAAATCACATCAGAACCCAGCAATATCAATAGATGTACTCCTTTTGCCACCGATCACCTTGAGGGTTGTCTTCTGACACCATACAGCTTTAAATGTATTACCATTTTGAATGTAAATGAAAACAAAATCCTAAAACATTTACCCTACATGGTGAGGTAACATGCAGGGTGCCTTCTCAATCTCTTTGTAGCCAACAGGCCACTTTGTGCATATGTAATTAGCACTAACAACGGGTGTGCTTGGGATCAGATGTAGCGTTGGGTAAAGAATTTGACTGTAGCGTAAGGTGCAAAGTGCCTTCAGAATGAAGATCAGGTTGGAAACTTGGCTGCACATTCCATGTATTAAAAACAATTCAAAATGACTATGAATTCATCCCAAATGTGATTCATTTCGTATACATGTCTTCATTTTTAAATATTATTTTTAAAAATATTATATGAATTGATGCTATATTTGTGTCAATTTTAGCCGAACTTCGTACTTTTTGAATAAAATCTTCAGTTTTTGCAGCACGATACTTTTGGCCTTACAGAGGGTGAAAATATGCCCTTTTAAAAAGGGAAAAAAAAAGAACAGTTATCAGTTTGGGCTTTATGTAGTGTTAGGGGAAAAACTATATTTCAAATGTAGCGTTTACCAAATTGTTCGGATTAGTTATCTGACACGAACTTCATTCTCCTAACAATGCATGTTCTTTTTCTTAATTTTAGGGAAACATATTGACAAGAGACAGGCTTTTCCACACAGGGGCAGATTTATTTTTTTAAATTATCTATTAGGTGAATTGGGGCGGGTCCGGTGCCAGCTTCACCTCCTCCTCTGGCAGACTCTCACGTGGCCTCCACCTAGTCGCCACCTCCTCGCCAAAAGACGCCGCCATGTCTGAAGGACTCACAACAAGAAAGCTTATCAGAACACTTGTCTCCTTTTCCCGCGTCACCCCTTGTCCTCGTTCTTGTTTTTCTGTAAACATAATTCTTGTCCGGGCCACACTGACCCCAAGCCTTCCCTGTGAAAAATCCCTACTGCATTCAGCAAAATTGAATTTGTATTATATTAAATCCATTATAGTCAATTAAATAAAAGAAAAAGTCCTTAAGTAGGTAAGGGAGAAAATTGATCAAATTTTAGCGCAGAGTTAAGTGTATTTAAATTTCCCGGATATTGTTTTGTTTTTTAAAGTTGGGGTGCGGCATTTGAAAACTTCAGGCTGCAACTATGACTTTAAGCCAGGAGATGGCGGCAGAGTAACAAATGATTTGCATGCAAGTACAGGGCGTTTCTTAGATGCAGTCGAATAAACTCGATCCGGGGATTGATTTTGCCACGAACAGGCCTGATAAATTAAGATAAAAGCAAACAGGAGCAATGGAAGATGAGGCTTTCGGACTCTTAAAACTCAGTTAGCCATTCTTAACACATATTTAATAGAGACAAACAGAGAAAATATGAAACTTCAATTTTTTTAAGGACATCTCAAACGACACACCCCGTCTTTAATAAAGCCAGTTTGATGAGAATTTTTAGATGGAATATCGTTTAGGCAATAATGTTTAAAATGGGAATAGCAGGAGAGAATCTCTATTTTCAGTTAAAGACCCTTTAAAATGTAAAAAGCAATGGCCCCTCGTTCACTATCGGTCATTTTCTTATGTTTTTCTTTTGTTTTGACGTTTCCACACAGGAAGGCAGCCGGAAGCTACCTGAACTGCATCCCGCATGTGATTGTTTAGTGACATCTAGTGGGCAAAAAGAGATATTGAAATTAAATCTCAGGACTTTTTCTGCTCGAAGAAAAGATTACAAAAAATATTTGTAAACTAATAATAATCAGGGTTGGGTAGGGTTAC
This sequence comes from Urocampus carinirostris, assembly GCF_059441175.1. Taxonomy (NCBI): domain Eukaryota; kingdom Metazoa; phylum Chordata; class Actinopteri; order Syngnathiformes; family Syngnathidae; genus Urocampus; species Urocampus carinirostris. The sequence goes on from NC_142355.1 coordinate 4,516,642, forward strand.
TTTAACTGGATTACTTTCAATTACTTTTGGATTACTCCAATACCAAAAATGCTAATAAAAGACAAAAGAAACTAAATATGAATCAAATGATGACTCACAACACGTGGTTAGCTTTCTCTCCTGGCTTTGATCTCTTTGATCTCCGGCAAAACTAACATAAAATGCGACAGAAACAAAATGGAAATAAATCCAAACAGCTTGCCAGCATCATTTTTGCCGTTCCATGTATTCCGTTACTCCCCAAGCCTGCACAAAATGTAGTCATTTTATTCATATTTAGTTTCTTTTGTCTTTTATTAGCATATTTGGTATTGGAGTAATCCAAAAGTAATTGAAAGTAATCCAGTTAAAGTAACCCTTCCCAACCCTGATAATAATTATGATTAATATATGCATATTTCAGATTCAGATTCAGATTCAGATTTACTTTATTGTCATTCGTGTACACGTGTATACAGAACGAAATGTCGATACATCTGACCCGCACAGTTTCTTTGAACGTCAGCCGGGATAGATAAGATTAACCATGTCTTCGTCAGAATTTTAGCGCAGCAGTTCGTCATCTCGCGGTTCGATGCCTCTTCCAGTTGTTAAATGGTCCAGTTTATTGTCCAGAGAGCGAATGTTAGAGGGGTTAGCCTTTAGCCTAGCTGTTAGCCCGGCCCGCTTCGTCGAGGGGTTAGCCTTTAGCCTAGCTGTTAGCCCGGCCCGCTTCTTCGTCGCGCCGCTGTCTTGCCACTCTGCTTCGCTGCTTTGTAGGCCGCTGGTCTTGTAGGTCTTGTTGACATAGCAGTCCGTGGCTAATAAACACTCCCGAGTGGTCGTAGCACCGAGCGCTTGATGTCCTCGTTCGGCGGTAACGCCGCCGTCTTGCCACTCTGCTTCGCTGCCTTGTAGGCTGCTGGGTCTTGTCGACATAGCAGTCCGTGGCTAATACACATCAAGCGCTTGATGTCTGGATGATCGCATATCCAGCAAAAAAACTGCGATCGTAACTTAATCTGCAGTTCGAGCCGACTTTGTGCGCCATCAAAACTGAGTCGAAGACTGGATCTTATGGCCGACGCGTAAAAAAAACGTTGCAAGTCGATGCGGCCGCAGCCATCAGGGCGCCGCCATCTTTAATACAAATGCACAAATAAAACCTGAGAAGTGTTCCTTGAGTAAAAATAACAAGCACTACTACTACTACTACTAAAACCAAAACTAATAATGAAATAAGCAGAGCATACTCCATGAGAAGCTTAATACAGTTTCAAAATCCATCCATTATTTGCACCGCTTATCCTCAGTAGGGTCACAGGGGTGCTGGAGCCCATCCCAACCATCTTTGGCAGAGGGACATCCTGAACAGGTTGGCAGCCAGTCGCAGGGCACACAGAGACATACAATTCACTCACTCATTCAAACCTAGGGACTAGAAAAACTCAAGGAGCAAGTAGATTCAAAGTAATGGGTATCGCCGAAGCGAATAGATAGTTACCGTATTTTCCGCACTATAAGGCGCATCGGTTATAGGGCGCAACCCCCAAAAATAGTTTTTGGTCCAATATTTTCCATACATAAGGCGCACCGGATTATAAGGCGCTACAATGGGAAAGTCGACAAAATAGTCAGATAGTTCAGTCCAACTTATTACCCCCTTAACATTCCGAAAGCTTGCAAAGAAGCAAATACGTGTCGTAGACACGTGCGGATGCGGTGTCCGTACGATGTCACTTAAATGCGTCATTTCAAATATCATTCGGAAGGTTGAAGTCTTGGGATTCAAGAAATGCCAAACATTTCTTAGTTTCCATTTTATTTTTTGCTGGCAACTGTGTGGACAGCAAAGTAAGAGTTTTATTATGTAGGGAAATGGGTTCTTTACTGTGCATATGACAATAAACACTTTGAATTTAATTTAGTTTAAAAATAGACTCATCCGAGAAACATCAAGATCGTTCTAAAACAAGATACCGGGAAAATATAAAGTCGCATAGCTCCCCTAAGTTCTCTTGCAGCCATCACGTTCAATAATGATACGTAACTGTGGTCTTCTTACAACCGTGAGTGTAGTAAATCCAGGAGAGTAAAATATTTACAAATACAGAATAGTAAAAAATGTTTTCTCTATGCCGTAGTGCAACCCAACGTGTGATTCACATTCATCTTTTTCGGCCAATTGCAGGCTTTGTTTCGCCTCTTTAGCCTATGCGAGCCTGTAAATGATAAAAAGGATCCGCCCCCTTTACCTCCGAATAACTTTAGCCAATAGTGACTGATTCAAATGATGATTGACACATTGTTTAGGAAATGAAACGCCGGTATATAAATCCCAGCATACACCGCGGACGACTTCGCCTTCGGGGGAAAATCGAGTCGGCGGAAGCTTGCCTTAGTTGCAAGACTTTGCGACTTAATATTGATCCATATATAAGGCACACTGTATTATAAGGCGCACGGTCAGCTTTTGAAAAAAATAAAGGCTTGTAGGTGCGCCTTATAATGCAGAAAATACGGTAGATAGAAACCACGAGTGCTCCATGGATCATTATGGGATCTGAGAACACACGGAGGAGGTGTCGGGAGAGGAAGGAAAAACTACTTCTGCGGTTACGTAACATCTCCCACAACTACAAGCTGAGTTAAGTCTATCTCACCGACACCAAATCCATTAGCCATGAAACGAATTACTAGCTACACCTCATGGAAACGACTGTTTTATATCAATCTTCACAGAGACCTGGCTCAACCCTATGCTAGCAGACGGCTATCTACATCGTATGCTGCATTGAAAGGAGAAACCCTCCAATTTCGTTGTTATATCGTATAACATGACAATAAAGACCATTTATTCATTCATACTGTTATATGATGAGCGAAGGCCAGAACAAGATCTTTACTTGCAATCCGCCCTATGGTAAATTTGGACAAGTTCCATGAACCCTAGGCGATCGATCGATAGATAGATGTCTAGATAGATAGATAGATAGATAGATGTCTAGATCGATCGATCGATAGATAGATAGATGTCTAGATAGATAGATGTCTAGATAGCTAGATATCTAGATGTCTAGATGTCTAGATGTCTAGATAGATAGATAGATAGATAGATAGATAGATAGATAGATAGATAGATAGATAGATAGATAGATAGATAGATAGATAGATAGATAGATAGATAGATAGATAGATAGATAGATAGATAGATAGATAGATGTTTAGATAGATAGATAGATAGATAGATAGATAGATAGATAGATAGATAGATAGATAGATAGATAGATAGATAGATAGATAGATAGATAGATAGATAGATAGATAGATAGATAGATGTCTAGATAGATAGATAGATAGATAGATAGATAGATAGATAGATAGATAGATAGATAGATAGATAGATAGATAGATAGATAGAAAGAAATATATAGATAGATAGAGATAGATAGATAGATAGATAGATAGATAGATAGAGATAGATATAGATAGATAGATAGATAGATAGATAGATAGATAGATAGATAGATAGATAGATAGATAGAGATAGATATAGATAGATAGATAGATAGATAGATAGATAGATAGATAGATAGATAGATAGATAGATAGATAGATAGATAGATAGATAGATAGATCGATCGATCGATCGATCGATAGATAGATAGATAGATGTCTAGATAGATAGATGTCTAGATAGCTAGATATCTAGATGTCTAGATGTCTAGATGTCTAGATGTCTAGATGTCTAGATAGATAGATAGATAGATAGATAGATAGATAGATAGATAGATAGATAGATAGATAGATAGATAGATAGATAGATAGATAGATAGATAGATAGATAGATAGATAGATAGATAGATAGATAGATAGATAGATGTTTAGATAGATAGATAGATAGATAGATAGATAGATAGATAGATAGATAGATAGATAGATAGATAGATAGATAGATAGATAGATAGATAGATAGAAAGAAATATATAGATAGATAGAGATAGATAGATAGATAGATAGATAGATAGAGATAGATATAGATAGATAGATAGATAGATAGATAGATAGATAGATAGATAGATAGATAGATAGAGATAGATATAGATAGATAGATAGATAGATAGATAGATAGATAGATAGATAGATAGATAGATAGATAGATAGATAGATAGATAGATAGATAGATAGATAGATTGATCGATAGATAGATAGATAGATACTTTATTCATCCCTGTAGGGAAATTCACGCTTCCAGCATTATCCTTGTGTTGAAAATAAAACAATAATAAAGTAAAAGGAATATAATACATAAATACCCAATGTAACGTGTTGATATGGAGTATTTAAATAGTGCTATATAAAATACACACTGTAATAAAAATAGGGTAATATGCAATGTGGGGGTGGGGTTTAATGTGGGCTTTTACTCCCCCGGGCGGAGTTAAAGAGCCTCGTGGCATGAGGAAGAAATGATCTCCTCAGTCTGTTCGTGGAACAAGACTGTGACAGCAGTCTGTCGCTGAAGCTGCTCTTCTGTTTGGAGATGATGATGTGTAGTGGATGTGATGAATTGTCCATGATTGACCGCAGCTTTTTCAGTGCCCGTCTCTCAGCTACTGTTGTCAGGCTGTCCAGCTCTGTGCCCACAACAGAGCTCGCTTTGTTTATTAAGACGAGAGGCATCCTTCTTCTTGGCGCTGCCTCCCCAACACGCTGCTGCATAGAAGAGGGCGCTTGCCACAACAGTCTCATAGAACATTTGTAGGAGCTGTTGAAGGACGCCAGCCTTCTGAGGAAGTAAAGTCGGCTTTGACCTTTCCTGCATAGAGCTTCTGTGTTGGCAGTCCAGTCCAGTTTATTGTCCCGCTGCACACCCAGGTATTTGTAGGTCTGGACAAATTCTACACATTCTCCTTTGATACTTACAGGAACCGGGTGAGTTCTAGTTCTCCTGAAGTCCACCAGTATATGGATTTTCTTAACGTTGGGCTTGAGTTTGTAAAAAAACAAAATAATAATCTTACACTGATGATAGTTTTAGTATGATGTCACACACATACCTGTGAAGACAGTATGCAGGATAGTGCGCCATTCATCAGCTGAAATGAGTCCCAGAAAACACCTTATTTAAACCCTTGTCCCTACACCACACACTTTTCTCTAGTGTGTTTGTACATTAGCGAAAATTTGTTGTCGTAACTTAGTCCGGACCATTGGATGACAGCTAAACTTCAAATTTCTTTTATCGCCATATTTAAAATGTCAATCAAAATAATGACCAGGTAAATTTACCAGGTTACACCCAACAGGTACATCTGGTTGCCCGGATGTTGTTATGTGATAGGAACAGGGTTGGGAAGGTTTACTTTAACTTGATTGCTTTCAATTACTTTTGGATTACTCCAATACCAAATATGCTAATAAAAGACAAAAGAAACTAAATATGAATAAAATTACTAAATTAAGTGCAGGCTTGGGTGTAACGGAATACATGGAACGGCAAAAATGATGTTGACAAGCTGTTTCGATTGATTTTCATTTTGTTTCTGTCGCATTTTATGTTCGTTTTGAGATCAAAGCCAGGAGAGAAAGCTTACCACGTGTTGTGAGTCATAATTGTATTCATATTTAGTTTATTTTGTCTTTTATTAGCATATTTGGTCTAGGAGTAATCGAAAAGTAATTGAAAGTAATCAAGTTAAAGTAACCCAACCCTGGATAGGAACTATCAATAGTGGGGTTCGATGAAAGCGCATATGAAACTGGTGGGGTTCAGTACCCCTAACAAGGTTAAGAACCATTAAATCCAGACCTGTGACATTGTGGTCTGTGAGTCTGTTTCTTGGGTGGCCAGTACTTTTGACTACTAGCACTAGTTGGGCCTAAAAGTTTCAGAGTCAACCCATCTGGAAAGAGAATGCAAAATTTGTATACCTGTCAACCTGTACGTTTTTGCCGTACAAAGTACGTTTATGATGCGTTTTAAGACATGTACGACGTACAAGGAAATTTGTACGGAAAAACGCAAATTTGTCAATGATGGGTACCATCCGGTATACACCGACTATCACGAAACGGCAAATCAATCAAGTCAAATGAGTTTGAGTTGTGTAGTGAAAGGAAGTCCGTCTCTTTTTAGAGAACCGGATTTTTCGGCTCAACTCTTAAGCAGCTCACTTGCTTTGATGCATTATATTACGAATCATTATTGTTGTATAAAGAAGTGAAGAAAAAAAGGAAGTATAAAAGGAGAAAATGAAAAAAGACAGGTTTGTGGTGATCCTTTTAATCACTATCTTGCTAACAATAATTTAATACAGAAAATGGAATTAATAATTTGAATAAGAATATTATTCTACTTAATTATATTTGCATGTATGTTTTCCTTCTACAGTGAACGTCCAAGCGACTTCATTTTTGAACTTTTTTTATAATAAGCCTCATTCATGTCGAGCAACTCAGGATCTCACAACAAAATGTTCATTAACAATATATATGGTATAACGAAACACATGTACAATATAAAATGTTAAACTACATAAATAAACAAGTTTGAAAAAAAATATGGTGTAAGATTATTTTGTAGTTTGTAAGGGAAAATACAACATTTTGTAAGTGCATGGAGCCCTGGAGCTTGCCAGGTATGAATTTGCAATTTATGTAATTTGTGTAATTTATGCTAAACTGTCAAATCCAGTATAGCAGTTCAAATGTTCTGGGTGTGGTAGACAATGTGGAAGAAGTAATAAGTAATGGCACCAGAAAGAAGACTGCTGGGAAGTACTAATGACAAGAAACCAAATGTTTTAAAATTGAAAAATCATTTGACGTTGTACCTCCGCTCTTTGAACACTAGAGGACAGTTTGTCCACAGTATATGTCCATGTTTTTTTAAAGTAGTGAATCGGATCTCCATAACAACCACCTATCCTCAGATGTGGTACATTTCATTTAAGGAATTATTCTACTGAGCCCATGACCCCTGGCTGCCAATTTAAAATAATCTTTTTTTTTTTTTTTTGCTTTACTGTTTTGGCAGGCTCATCTAAGAAGAAACCATTAAATGTCTTCAGTGATATACTTTAATACAGATCATCTGTAGTAAGTAATTATGTCCGCTTAGTGGCGCTACTATCACTAGGCATTAAGTGTTACTTCCCCTCTGTGCTTTAGCTACAAAAAAACGACTAGTAGATGATAATACATAAATATTATTTAGGTCATTTCATAAAAAGATAACCTAAAGGGGACATGCGACTCTTGTGTCAGAATAATGACTGGAATTTCTCATAAAATTGGGAAGTTGCCTTTAATGACAACACGGTGACTATACTCAGTAGCCTAGATGGTAAGGCGCCCGCTTTGAGACTGGGAGGTCGGTGGTTCGCGCCCCGGCCGAGTCATTCCTAAGACTTAAAAAGTGGTCGGCGGCGCCCTCTGTTGGCTGCGGCTGCATCGGCTCGCTACAACGGGTCAGGTGCAATCGACATTTCGTTCTGTATACATTGTTACACAGAATGACAATACAAGGAAATTATTATTATATATTATTATTATACTACTGCTGGCAAAAAACGTTGAACATTCGACTTCAGACTGTTTACTAACAAAAATGATTTTATTGGTAATAGATTCAACTATATGTTGATATGTTAACAGAAAACACTTTTTAATTCAAAGGAAAATGACATAAAGATTCTGACATGGATCACAACATATTTACCTATGTACAGTATCAGAAATTTGAAATCAAATTTGCATTAGTTTTCTCAAAAATTGCTAGACTTTACAACTCTTATAACTCGTATAAAGTACTACACACATTTTAAGTCGGCTACTTAAAACATCAAATTCCTCCTAAGCAAAGCACTGGTGACTGTCTTTGTTGATGACAATGTCATTTTTTTACATACATGAGAAAATTATTTTCTGTGTACATAAGCATAAGGACAGTACGCTTCTTAACCGAGTTTAAAACACATTTTAAAGAAGAGAAGCTCGGCTCACATGCAACCAGAGTACAGGAAAGGTCAACAGGAATTTATATGCCAGCCCAATGACATGGTAGGCATCTGTGGGGAGGTTATAGAGAGAGGACCGGCTTTTTTTGTCTTTTTCATTTCTTTTTTCTTTGCTTTTCTTCTTCTTCTGTTTCGCTTTTTCCAATTTTTTTTTCGAGCATTTTTCCTCTTTTTCCTTTTTTTCCTGCCTTTACCTTCAACTTCTCATTTCCATTGTATTCTTTTGATTCTTCCTTTTTTCTTCCTCTTTTTTCCATTGTTTTTTTTAATTGTTATTTATTTTTTGCTCTATTGTCCCCCAAAAGTAATTTGGTCCATAATGCAAAATATTAGATTTTAATGTATGGATAAAAGCAACAAAAACAATCTGAAGAGTCTTTTGGGAGCCAAGAGAGCCGGCTCATTTTAGTGAGCCAACCCGAAAAAGCCGCTTCTCGAGGAAAAGACAGAATTCTCATCACTACGAGCTTATTTGAGTGAGAGAAGTTACCTGGTAACGGCAGTTAACTGAAAAATTCTGCATAAACTCATACCTATCAACCTGTACGGTTTAGCCGTACAAAGTACGTTTTTTCTGCATTTTAAGACGAGTACGGCGTAAAAGAAAATCTGTACGGAAAAACGCAAATTTGTCAATTATGGATACCATCCGGTATACACCGACTATCGCGAAACGGCAAATCAATCGAGTCAAAGGAGTTCGCCGCGGTAGCCTCTATCTCAGTATCGTTTTTTTCGTTGCAAACGAAGCGAGCGGTTTGATGCTACTGTGCGCATGCGTCTGCCGCCTGGGGATTTCCCATCATGCATCATTCCGAAAAAAAAAAAAAATATGGTGTACGATTATTTTGTATTTTGTACGGGAAAATTTGACAGTTTGTACGGGCATGGAGCTGTGGAGGTTGACAGGTTCGTAGACTAACACAACACATCCCCGGGGCCACACAGATGACAGGCACAAGGTGCAAGATGAGTGAAATGAATGATAAAAGTCCTTCTTTTAACGCGGTTCGGTATCTTTTCCTAGCCTTTTTGGCTCAACCGGGGCGGCAGTAGCTCAGGAGGTAGAGCGCTCGTCTTGGGATCAAGGAATCCCAGTTCGAATCCCGGCTTGTCCGTGTTACATGTCGAAGTGTTCTTGGGTAAGACACTGAACCCCTAATACCCCCAATAAGCAGGTTAGCGCCTTACATGGCTGCAAGGCCGCTATTGGGAAATGTGAAGCACGCTGTAAAGCGCTTTGGGAAGTCATTGACTTGAAAACCGCTATATAAATGCAGATCATTTCATTTATTTTCTCAACCTAGCACCTTTCCTCCATCGTACCAGACCTATACCATTCGCACTGCTCTGTGTTCATTTTGCTGCTACAGAAAAAAAGAGTGGATGCCGCATCAACATCAACTCAAAATTTGGGAGTAATGTTGTTCAAATCACATTTTTACTCTTTTTCATCTCGATTGAACAGCCATAAAACACATCATGTATTTGTAAAAAAGTTCGTATAGTATAAAGTGACTCAAAATACCTCAAAAATATTAAAAATGTTTCTATGACGTCTAATAATTTGAATGTAGATTTGTTTTGCCAGCATTTATTCAAATTGCGTTGAATAATATTATTTATTAATCTACCTCCGTATCTATCTATGAGCAGTGTTCTCGTTTACCCGCGTCCCTGCGTCCTGGACGCATTATTTTTGCTGGGGACGCATCGTGTCAAATCAACGTGTGTCCCCGGGACGCAACTTTTTTGACACGAAATTGTCACTATCATTTTTTAACAAAGATTTACCGCACTCCAAAATTTTCGTGAGGCAGATCCGCCATTGTTGTTTTGGTCTCGCGGTTCGAGTTTTCGTCTGCACGCCGATCTCCAGTTCGAGTTGTGTAGTGAAAGTCCCTTTCTTTTTAGAGAACCGGCTTTTTCGGCTCAACTCATTCAAAAGAGAGCCGGCTCTCCAACGGCTCACTTGCTTTGATGCATTATAAAACGAATGATTATGTTGTATAAAGAAGTTAAGAAAAAAAGGAAGTATAAAAGGAGAAAATGAAAAAAGACAGGTTTGTGGTGATCCCTTTTTATCAGTATATTAACAACAATAATTTAATGCAAAATATGAACGAATAATTTAAATAAGAAAATGTATTATTCTACTTAATTATATATGCATGTATTTTTGCCTTCTACGGTGAACGTCCAAGCGACTTCATTTTTGAACTTTTTTTATAATAAACCTCATTCATGTCGAGCAACTCAGTGTCTCATAAAAAAATGTTCATTAATAATATATATGTGATATAAGGAAACACATGTACAATATAACATGTTAAAATACATAAATAAACATGTTGGAGAAAAAAAAAGATTTTTTTGTATTTTAGATAGATAGATAGATAGATAGATAGATAGATAGATAGATACTTTATTCATCCCCTAAGGGAAATTCACATTTCCAGCAGCATCCCTGAGCTGAGAACAATACAGTAATAAAGCCAAAAGAATACAATATACAAATACCCAGTGTGACGTGCAAATGCCCACTTTAGCATGTTATTAGAGTAACTAAATAGTGCTACACAGAACACATAATGCAGTAAGATTCATGTTATATAGAGTAACTAAGTAGTGCTACACAGAACACATAATGCAGTATGATTCGGTAATATCCAATGTAGGTGGTGTGGTTTAATGTGGGCCTTTACTCTGCCGGGTGGAGTTAAAGAGCCTCATGGCATGAGGAAGAAAAGATCTCTTCAGTCTGTCCGTAGTACAACTAAATTTTGGGGACCCATAGATCTCTGTTGGGACCCATAGATTTTTGAGCATGCGAGTCCCCCGGGACCCATCACTAAAATGAACACTGTATGAGTATCCCTCTCTGTTTGCGTTTCTCTCCATATAGCATATACCAAATCAATCTATTCAAACTAGTATCCATTCATCCATCATCAATCTATCACTATCTAAAATTCACTCTATTTATGGTGCATGTGATTGGATCCGAGCATTGTATGGAGGCACACTCATCTACATCCGCCGCTGATATTATTAATGTCTCCCCGAAGGAGGCCATAGCAGAGGTGATGAGATGCGATGAGATGAAATGAGACGATACACTTTATTGATCCCCAAGAGGGAAATACATCTGTCAGATGCAGAAGGCAACAAAAATGAAATGAAGCGAACACACGGTTGGGGCATCATCAAAATAAACCAGGAAAGGGTTGCAAAAAAACTGAGAGACCACTGGAGAGTTAAACTGGTAATACTGGAATATCTGATTACAATATAACAGCAATATACGAGAGCTGAGATATATATAAAGTGTGTCTTTATAGACTGCAACATATATCAGTGTCATAGTAAATAAACGTGTTTATTCTATTGTTGCTTAAAATATTTTCGTTGACCTAGTTCATTTAAATACAGTGGAACCTCGGTTCTCGACCATAATCCGTTCCAGAACCCTGTTCGAAAACCGATTTGTTCGATCACCGAAATCATTTTTCCCATTCAAAATAATGTAAATCGTTTTAATCCGTTCCAACACCCTGAATGTTTACCTTGAATGTTAAACGTAAACTAAAGCTCACCCAGGCTAATCGTACGTCAGCGTTATCGTAATCTTCCGTACGAAAGATTACGCTAACATGAACGTGTAAAAATAAAAAAATCAGGTCGTTTACAAGTCATTTAGCACCCGGGTCTCCACAACAAGTGGTGAGCGGTACATTGGAAAGGGGGCTGCGTCCCAACACCCTGAATGTTGGGCTCCGTTCCAACACCTTGAATGTTTACCGTAAACATAAAGCTAACCCAGGCTAATCGTACGTTTAAAATTACAAAATTTTGTGCAGGCTTGAAATACATGGAACGGCAAAAATGATGTTGCCAAGCTGTTTGGATTTATTTTCATTTAGTTTCTGTCGCATTTTATGTTAGTTTTGCCGGAGATCAAAGAGATCAAAACCAGGAGAGAAAGCTTACCACGTGTTGTGAGTCTTAATTTTATTCATATTTAGTTTCTTTTGTCTTTTATTAGCATATTTGGTATTGGAGTCATCCAAAAGTAATTGAAAGTAATCCAGTTAAAGTAACCCTACCCAACCCTGATTGTTGAGAATTAATTTTGTTTTTTTACTGTACTGATTTCCATCCCATACTTGGTTGATGCTTTGTCCAGGCGATTGACCAGATTTCTGAGTTCCTGTTCGTCTCCTGCCAATCCAGCAATATCATCAGAAAAACGGAGGTTAGTGATGTTGTGTCCCCTAATCCTGACTGTACCATTATGTTTTTTTCCAGAGCTTCAGACATGATCCTCTCCAGGAAGATGTTGAATAAAGTTGGAAAGAGAATGCAGCCATATGATGCTTTGTCCAGGCGATTGACCACATTTCTGAGTTCCTGTTCGTCTCCTGCCAATCCAGCAATATCATCAGAAAAACGGAGGTTAGTGATGTTTTGTCCCCCAATACTGACTGTACCTTCATGTTTTTCCAGAGCTTCAGACATGATCCTCTCCAGGAAGATGTTGAATAAAGTTGGAAAGAGAATGCAGCCATATGATGCTTTGTCCAGGCGATTGACCACATTTCTGAGTTCCTGTTCGTCTCCTGCAATTTCGTCAGAAAAGCGGAGGTTAGTGATGTTGTGTCCCCCAATACTGACTGTACCTTCATGTTTTCCAGAGCTTCAGACATGATCCTCTCCAGGAAGATGTTGAATAAAGTTGGAAAGAGAATGCAGCCATATGATGCTTTGTCCAGGCGATTGACCAGATTTCTGAGTTCCTGCTCGTCTCCTGCAATATCATCAGAAAAACGGAGGTTAGTGATGTTGTGTCCCCTAATCCTGACTGTACCATCATGTTTTTCCAGAGCTTCAGACATGATCCTCTCCAGGAAGATGTTGAATAAAGTTGGAAAGAGAATGCTGCCATTTCGCACACCAACTGTGGTTCGAAACCACGCTCCAATGGTACCGTTAATAATTACCACACTATTGGCAATGACATACAGTTGGTCTAAATTAGTTTCCCATACTCTGTCAAAAACCTTCTTGAATTCAACAAAAAAGTCACATAGAAAGCACAGATTAAAAATCTGTTCTGTGATGCTCCTTCCCTCCCTGAAACCTGCTTTGGTTAGGATATTTTCAGCCTGTGGTTTAGGTCTGTTCTGTAGGACCTTTAGCATATTTTTATTTGCATGGCTGATGAGACTGATAGTTCTGTAGTCGGACCATAGTTGAAGGTTTCCTTTCTTGGTAGCATAATCACTAGTGATTTGGTCCATGCAGCTGTCCTGTGTGCCAGAGTTTCTGCAAATCTTTGTCAAAATGTCTATAGTTTTCACACAGCCATTTTGTATGAGTTCTGAGGGGATGTTGTTGATTCCTGGAGACTTTCCGTTCTCCAGTGAGGTAAATGTTGCCTCTACCCCTTCTCTGTCAGGCAGGACAGAAGGAAAACTGAGATCACTTGCACTCGTTTCTTGGTTTTTATTTGAAGGAAGGAATGACAAGACGTGAATCTTTCATCCGTTGTTTGACGGATTGTCGAGACTTGACAGGCGGGTGAAGGCTTGGCGGGAATGGTCGTGGACAGGCGTAGTCGTCGTGTTGTTGGTTGGGGCTGGAGAAGAAGGGCGTCGTTGTGTTCGGAAGAGAGATCAGGAGTCAGGCGGGCAGGGCAGGTCGTAGGCAAATTCGGAAACGGGTCGGCAACGGAGATCAGGTAGAAAAACAGGAGGCAGGCAAAGAGTCGGAGGTACGGGCTTTCTGAGCAGATGGCAACAGATCGCATAGTACAATCGGACAAAGTGTTGCCGGAAGCTGGGGATTTAAATGTACAGGGTGCGCCAATCAGCTGTCCTGGCTGTTGGCGCCAAATCCTGAACACAGGTGTTCCCGATCCGGGTGATTGTGACATTCTCTGAAGATACGGAAGTCGTCACCTACCCCTGGTCCGGAATTCTGAAGGACATCAGAGTTTCCCTGTGTCAGGAAGTTGTAGAGTTTAGAGCAGTTTTCTGTCCATCCATTTATGATCTCTTTTTTCTTCAGTTAGCTTATTCCTTTCCACATCTTTTGCCTGTTTTGTTTGTGTGAGTTCTTTTACAATCTGGAAGGCTTTCTTTGAAATGATCTTGTTGAGGCACTCTTCTAACCCCGAGCATTGGTCTTTGACCCATTTCTCCTTTGATTCGCTCAAGCTTTTTATAATTTTCTTGTTGGATACTTTATGCTTGGCTTCTCCTCCAGGGCTGCTTCATTTCTTCTTTAGTTCTCTCCTTTTGTTGCACTGTTGGAGAATTTCGTCTGTAACCCACAGCTTTATTTTCTTGTTTTAAAATGTACCGTATTTCCCGCACTATAGGGCGCACCGGGTTGTAGCGCGCACCCCCAAAAAATAGTTTTTGCTCCTATATCTTCCATACATAAGGCGCACCGGATTATAAGGCGCTACAATGGGAACGTGGACAAAACAGTCAGATAGTTCAGTCAAACTGATTACTCCCTTAACATTCCGAAAGCTTGCAAAGAAGCAAATACGTGTCTTAGACATATACGGAAACAGTGTCTGTACGATGTCACTCAAATGCATCGTTCCAAATATCATTCGGAAGGTTAAAGTCTTGGGATTCAAGAAATACCAACCATTCCTTAGTTTCCATTTTCTTTTTCGCTCGCAACTTTACTGTGCATATGACAATAAACACTTGGAATTTAGTTTAATTTAAAAAAAGACCCATCACAAACATCGAGATCACTCTGAAACAAGATACTGGGAAAATATATAGCCGGAGTAGCTCACCGAAGTCGTTGCGTTCAATAATAATGTGCAACCATGGTCCTCTTATATCCGTGAGTGTAGTAAATCCAGGAGAGTAAAATATTTACAAATACAGAATAGTAAAACATGTTTTTTTCCCTGTCTTAGACAACCAAACTTCCTATTCACATTCATCTTTTTCGGCCAATTGCAGGCTTTGTTTTGCCCCTTTAGCCTATGCGAGCCTGTAAATGATAAAAAGGATCCGCCTCCTTTACCTCCGAATAACTTTAGCCAATAGTGATCGATTCAAATGATGATTGACACATTGGCTGGGAAATGAAACGCCGGTATATGTATCCCAGCATACACCGCGGACGACTTCGCCTTCGGGGGAGAATCTAGTCGGCGGCTGCTTGCCTTAGTTGGAAGACTTTGCGACTTTATATTGATCCATATATAAGGCGCACTGTATTATAAGGCGCATGGTCAGTTTTTGAAAAAAATAAAGGCTTTTAGGTGCGCCTTATAGTGTGTATACAATAAAAACAAATCTGGAATCAACAGTAGTACAGTATTTCAGTCTACAACTGCTTTATTTTGAAGCAAGACCAAGTCTTTGTGCATGAATAAACATCTCCAACTATCACATTCGACTTTTAGTTTGCCTCTTCTGGTTTTCAACAACATCTTTTAATATTCTGGGGACAGATTGTGTTTTGCGTGTAAAAATAGAGTGCAGGATAACATCTACCACTTTTTAAAGTCAAATGTTGTCATAAATTATTATCCACTCTCACTGCTTTGCTGATGACACCCAACTCTACCTCTCCTGCAAACCAAACTCCATACTCCCACCTCCCTCCCTCACCTCTTGCCTTTCCGAACTCAAAACATGGTTCACAACAAACTTTCCTAAATTAAATGCCAATAAAACAGAATTCCTCCTTCTTGGCACCAAATCCACTTTATCCAAAGTAAACAATTTCTCTCTCAACATCGACAGCTCCTTAGTGTCCCCCTCCCCCCAGGTCAAGAGTCTGGGTGTCATCCTGGACAGCATGCTTACCTTCCACTCACATATCAACACCATCACCCGCACTGCTTATTTCCACCTCCGCAATATTACCAGACTCCGCCCTTCCCTCACCCCCCGCACCACTGCTATTCTCGTCCACAGTCTTGTCACATCCCGCCTTGACTACTGCAATGCTCTCCTCTTCGGCCTTCCTCAAAAGTCCC